>NC_046984.1:15161274-15266274 GCF_009769545.1 Cyclopterus lumpus | reverse complement strand
GTATATCAATCGACCTCTCAGGCCTGCAACGAGAATCCTCCTTCTGAGGGTGCTGGAGATGCATCTACGTATCATCAGCTGGGTGCCGACGCGCCTGTTGTGGACTGGGGCTGTCGTGGTTTAAAAAGGAGCATGTGACCGATGAGGCGTGTGGTGTTATCGAAAGACACGAAAAAACAAGCTCCCTCGTGGTGGTAAGAAACATCCTTTAATGGTTTTAAACTCAAAAGTAGCTTTTTGGTAACAATCAAGAGCGTTTTGGAAGTTTAGGTGTAAACATTGCGTCGACATTTTTGAACTCTCTTGTCGCTTTGCACAAATCAGAAGGGCAGTTGTCATTAGAGGCCACCTCTTCTTACTGAACCCGATTTAATGAGCATCACGCTTACAACAACAACAACAACAACAACAAAAGAAACCACAGCAGACTCGCGAGGTGTAAGCTCTGAATTAAATGCTTTAATTCCACCACAACAATAGCTCTCTGTTCAGGAAGGATGTCACAGGAGATGTCAAGTGGAGGACAGACCCCTTCCTGGCTTTTACAGTGTCCTCCTGTTACTGATGCTAAGGAGACACACCGATGACACTGAAACACTATAGCTGCGTGTTTTGAATGGCTGCCCCCCCCCCCCCCCCCCCTGCCGGGTGCCAAACGCCCTGCCTTCCCCCCCCCCCCCCCTTAGTGTGTGCAACACAAGTCACAAAACGGCATTTTGCAACCACATGCACGAGGCAGCTCATTTGAACGGAGAATGGCGGCACGCTGTAAAATAGAGTAGGCCGTTTTAAAGTAGGCCGCACACATTGTTTACAGGCTGCGTTTCATCCCCCCCCCCCCCCCACTCATCGGTACTTTTGCACATGTGCGATGTGTTGAAGGCAGGCGGCGTTCCAGCCCCCCCCCCCCCCCCCCCCTTTGTCACAGTGGAATACACAGTATTAGATAACGTGAGAGTAAGTTTTATTGAGTAAGTGAGTGTTTTCTTGTTTTTTTTTAGGCTAGATTCTCATCACCGTCTGTTATGCAGCGTTTTTTTTACACAGAAGAAGAATAAAAAAACAAACTGGTGGACGTCAGTGGGCAGAGAGACGGCAGCGTGTCAAACTTCAAGTGTTTGAAACCTGCGACCCTCTCTGTCCTTTTCATCACACATAGAGTTAATACTACATATGTTTCCCCCCCATCATCTGAAATTATCTTATATGGCTTCAAACTGAGTGGCAATATCAAATGTTTACATTTTTGGTATTTTTTTCTGAGGTTATATGTTCATTTTTCTTTAAGGTATTCTCTACTAAGTAGGCAATTTGGCTTTTCTTGAGACTTTTTCTAACAGCCAGGTGAACACAAACATCGGAACGGGGCTGCAATTAAGGCAAAAAAAGAGCTCAAATAGAGACGATATGAATTAATTTCACTGTAATCCAACTCTTCACAAATCCGCAGAATAATACTGACATTCTATTTTCGGTTTTCATCAGTGCACCACCCCAAACTCAGTCGTTCGCTTTACAGTAGCCGACGAAGAAGAAGAAGAAGAAGAAGAAGAGAAGTCGGACGCCGCGATGTGAAACCGACCGCGTTCCCTAAAGAAGCGTGCAGGCGTACCGCGTGTCCGATTCCCACTGTAATGAATGGCTGTTTTGACTCTAAACAAGGTCACTCTGTTGTAAATGATTGCTATCGGTAATAGGAATGATAAATACATAGCACCATCTTTTTGTTGAAAATAAGAAATAGAAAAATACTGAAAATAAAAACACTGAAAACTTGAAAATTCACAAAATAGAAAAAAAAAAAAAAAGGACCAAATCTATATTTTTCCCGGCTAGGCCACATCCAGGGATGTTACCACTCTTTTTGTCTTTCTTTTTTTTTTTTTTGTAAAGCAAGCCCATCGACACATCTCTCCCTTCTATTTCTATACATGCACTTTTGGTTAAAATACTTTGAAGTAACAAACTTTCTTCTTTTTTTTTTTTTTTTTTTTTTTCTTCTTCTTCCGTAATTCTTTGGTTGAAAAAAAAAAAAAAAGGAAATGCGACACAAAATAGCATCTAATTATTTCATCGTTACGAACGAACATCGAGGCACTTAATCAGCTGAAACAAAGCTCATATGGATCCATTGACAGAGCAACACGACGACTATGTACATATATGTAAAAAGTGTTATAAATAGGTTTTAAACCATAGATACTATATACATCTTTTAACTGAGACAGTATTGGTTGGTTTGCTTGTTGTTTTTTGGTATTACCACCCCCCGCCCCCCCCCCCCACACCCCTCACTGTGATCTGGTTGTGTTGGTCTGGTGGCTCTAGGGGGCCGTTGGTACTCAGGCATCAAAACATATTATTTCTTTTTACTTCAGAGTGGGACTGATGACACTTGCAGTCGGGCAGGGAGGGGGTGTGGGGGGGTGAGGGGTTACTGGGAACACTGGGATGGAGTGACGGGTGGCTCATTCTCGCTTCCTCAAGATGACATAGATGAGTCCGCTGATCAGCGCCAGAGGGAAGGCCACCCACGCCATGATGTAGGAGTAGCCGAAGGCGTCGGTGCCCGGCACCCACTGCGGACTCATCACCGTGTAGATGATGGCGCCGCTCATCACGAACAGACCTGCAGGGGGGGGGGGGGGGAACATGTTGAACCATTAATTATCAGATCATGTTTTCTCTGCCTTGAACCCTGGGAGGAGGGGGTCAGTGTTTTTTCCCAGAAGGCATCACAATACATCTCAAGCGTCTTGTGCTTATTGATCTCCGACCAGCTCAGACTCTCTTAATCTAATCATCTACCACTTGGTCTGTGTGGGAGGAGCGGTGGACTTTCAGACCGAGGTTACTGTGATCAGCAGAGCTACAAAAAGCAGTCATTATGTTGATTTACAAGCGGTTGTTTATCAGGTAAAGAAGCAGAACATTATTTTTGTTTCGTGGTTGTTCGATCAAACCAATTTTTTTGCATTTTCTGGACATGATCTTTAGGATCAGTCGATTCAGCAAAGACTTATAAATAGTGCAAATTAATCAACTATAGTCACACCCAATATGAATCCCTTTTTTTTCTGCATATCTGGTCTTGCTGGATTTGTGTAAAAAGAGGGGGTTGAACTCACTGGCGAGGATCTGGAAGGTTCCGGTGAGGAAGAAGCGACCGCCCTTCTGCAAAGTGAAGAGCTGGCAGAAGAAGAGGAAGAGAGCCAGGCAGCTGAAGATGATGGAAAGGATCATGAGGGCCTGGACCGCCTGGATCCACTCTGTAAGAAGGGAGGGGGGTGTTGTGAACAACTGACCCACAGTCATCATTATCTAAAGCATCATTCCTATACAACGTTAACTTAATGAGCGCATGAGAGGAAAACAAATCAAAAAAGAAACTGAGCCTGCTGCTCCTATCCCGGCTGGATTGAAGCTCGTAATGTTTCCTTCTGGGAATGTGTAATGGATCCACAACAATGAAACCTGGGTATCGTGTTCCTAAAAGCCCCCCCCCCTCACCGAGGGACCCTTTGACTAAACGTACGGCATCGATCGCCACTGCTAGTCCTCCAAGGCCGGGATGGAAGAAACCCATTAACCCATTAGACCCCTGCCCCGACCATCTCAGTCTGTGGAGTTTTTTTCTTTTTTTTGTTTGTGTGTCCGTGCTTCTTTTGTACCACCGTGCCAGGAATCCCAGGATTTCCAGGCAGGGTCTATTTCTTGTCTGAGGGTTAACCACGCCGCCTCCCCCGGCCTCTCGAGTTTCCTGAGCACTCGCGCTTTCCGTCCCCGCGTCTATCGGACTCTTCTCTTTAGCCGGCGTCCGCTTTTACCGTGGTGTTGTCGTGACGTAAAAAAAAAACACGTTGCCATGGCACGAGGGGCTAAAGGTCCACTGGCTGCCACCCGCATGAGTCCACTCAACTGGGCCCGTCCTATCCATAGCATCGGCAAATATTCCAGACATCCATTTTGACTGTTGTACGCACACTAGTGCCGAGCTTTGACATTCAAATCTCAGACGTTATTCCTCCAACCTTCATCCAGCGTCTGCGGGTTTATTATTCACTTGTTTTTTTTTAACGCAACAAAAAGGGTTATGAGGTCATTCGTCCGGCGTGACTTTGACCGAACGCCCTAGATGAACAAAACATTTCACCGTGCAGTTATTGCTCCGCCGTCTGTCTCACGAAGAATCACGGATATAGATTTAACGGGGGAACCGTAATCTGAAAGATGGCGCCGCTCGCGCGACCGGGACGGAGTCAGGTTACCCACAATATCCGATGAGATATGGGAGGGAATATGACACGCTCTCCATCCACAAAATACAGCCGGAGGCTCTGATTGGATTATGTTGATGATGATTCTGTTTTTCAGATAATAACGCTGTGAGAAACGGGGGGTGAAATGTTCCAGCCTATGAATAGTGCTGCCCTATAAATACAGACAATACATTCCTGCTTTCTGATAAATCCTTCCTTCCTTCACTGACCAGTGACATGGGGGCATTTCCTACCACGCGGTTCAGGGCTCGGAATATCAGCGATAAGCGAGTGTGACTCATATTCCAAAAAATGTATTTTGAATGCCACGGTTTATTATGTGTGGCGTTACAATGCTTCGACTTTCCTCGAATACCAAAACAGGAAACTAACCGTTGATGTTTTATTCTGAGAAACCCCCACGCACTGGGCTGAAAATGGAAAATAAACCAGCCGTAGTATTTACTTTCACTGTGTTTATGTATCCAAAGGTCGGCCGCGGGGTCACAAGACGCTCGTCCTCAATAGCTAATTTTAGAGAGAGTAAATTCTAAGGAGTAATTCTCCCGGCTGTAAAGGAAGTGCACGTTCATCTCGAGCCCTGGCGTGTGATAACCGTGATGTGATCATCTCTCACCGGGGCGTCATCAAACACAAACGGAGCCAATATTTGCAGTAACCGAGGCAACGGGAGGGGGGGAACTCTGAAGTGTCCGGGAACGCCCTCAAAGTAACCACGATGATTCACTTCAGAGTTGAACGTGACTGCTCGGCAAAGTAAAAAAAAAGAAGAAAAAAAAGGGTCTCCATTGAACGCAGGAGTTGGCCCCCCACGTGGGACCAGGGGGGGGGGGGGGCAACGTGAAAAAGCCAGAGGCCAGACACGCGTCTCCTGGTATAAACACTGTGCGTCAGAGCGCTAAGCAAGTCAAACAGACCGGCTGCGCCATGGAGCCACCTGGCAGACCGTGCAGGCGCTGCAGCCATAGAAAACACACACACACACACACACACACACGCACACACACACACACACACACACAGGGTCATTCTAGACCGATGACATCACCCGGCTCCTGCACCACTGTGACGGCACATTTAGAGCTGCAAAACTAGAACGTTATGTAGGTCGTGGTCTTTGAAAAAACAATGGAATCTATATGCATAATCCACGCATATCTAATTCAAACATGTGGAGGTGGCTGTCTAAATAAATCTGCAACGCTGCAGCTGCTGCGGCCTTAAACTGTCCCGATGATCCCTGGAAACTAACACTGGACACAACGATCCGATGCTGGGCGTGACCCCCCCCCCCCCGCCCCGCCCCGCATAGGATGCTATGTTCTGGATGAGGTGGTCCAAGGTCTCCACCGCTTTGCGACACTCTCGTCACAGGCATGCACACGCACGCATCGAGCTGACACTTTAAATACTCTCTGCAGCCCCACCCTCGATCCTCCACAACTCCCAGGCTTTGGATCGCCGTGGACTCCCCTGACACGGGACCTGAATATGGACATGGCACCACGACTATTTATACAGCTGCAGCCTATCAGCTCGCAGGCCGCAAGCGGCGCCGCCGCATTCTCTGCCCTAGATGGCACCAGAGTCCCAGAGGAGCCCGTGACACACCCACATCATCAGCACGGGGAATGTTGGATTTCAGCAAGTAATTTATACAGAGTTCAATCCCCCTAATATAATCAGTGTGTGGGTGCTTTCAACTTGTGACCATTTTGCCCAGCATAAATGAGATGTGTCGCTGCGTCACAGCACAGCGGTGATTAAAATGTCCACTATTAACCATTACATTATAAAATAAGTAGCAGTTTTAAAGGAAAACAGTCAAACACCAGGCAGGGGTCTGACCTCCAGTGGTTGCCGGGTCACAGTGGTATCCTCCATTGGCAGTGGAGCAGTTCATCCACAGGTCTGAGGAGCCAGTTTCCCCTGTCGTCCAAACCTGGTGTCAACAACATGCAACTCGGGTCAGTAACGTGTGAAGGGAGCCAATCAGTTTCACTGGCATGTTCATTAAAATATCCTAAAAACACATCTCTGAGAAAAGTGCATTATCGTTCTTCCTGCAGGTATGTGTGAGTAAGCATCAATGGGGAGTACATTTGTGTTTTATATTTAATCCTTAATATGAAATATTAAATCTGAAGAGAGAGAGAAAGAAAGAGGCATAAGGACGATGTTACTCACGCTGACAATTGTTGACACAAACAGGAGAACCAGACCAGCGACGTGCAGCAGGACGATTCCCAGCAGAAGGAGCAGCATCTTTTCAGGCGATCTGGGCAGTAATGAGAAGAGGAGACGGTCTCTTGTCAGTGTGTGAGTGTGTGTGTGTGTGAGTGTGTGTGTGTGCGTGCGCGCGTGTGTGTCTGGATGTCGGGGTCGGTGGGACATGGGTGTGTCGCTGCAGCACGTTCAACACGGGACAGCCTTGAGGAAAAGTTCACGGGACGGCATCAATGTGCATTAAAGATAATATAACCACACGATTGCCATTATTAATAATATTTAAGTGGGGAAATGTGATTGACATTGAAATCAAAGTTTTGACGCCGATCTCGGAGCCACGTTTCTTGTTTTTATTCACTCTAACAAACTGAAACGTGCTCCAGAAGCTCCACTCTTCCCACATTGCGTCCCTTTTTCCCCCCCGTTTCAAACCCCCCCCCCCCTTTTTTTAAGATGGCTTTAAAATGCCGACTTGAGTCATCTACAAAAAAATAAAAGGAATAACAAAGATTTATTTTAAGTAATTCATCCAACACGGTTATTTCTTAGCGACCAGGTGACGGCTCAGCCCTCCTGTCCGTGCGCGTAACGGAGCGCGTATCCCGGCTCGTTTCCTCCCTGAATCCACAGGACAGCCTGAGCGCAGCTGCAAATGAAACAAGTTGAACAAAGTCCACTTACTGGGAGCGGTGAGCTTGTATTTCCACACACAACAAAAAAAAAGAGTGAGAAAGAAAGAGAGTTTCAGGCTGGCAGGAAGAAGCAAAAGCAAGTTGTTCCCAAAAAGAGTCCAACAGCGGATAGTCCCTCAGTTCTAAACGTCGCTCTCAGACTAGATTGACGCCGGGGCTGACGTGCTGTTATAAAGTGTCTCATTATGGGAGAACAACGCCCTTCGTGCGTCGCTGCGTCACTGAGTCCACGGCCAGGGTTCCCAATATAGACGTGCCATGCGTAATAGCGCGTGGGTTGCCATAGTTACTAACTTGCAGTGTGTGTGTGTAGGTGACCTGACAGATCATTGTTTGGATGTCGTGGTAACTGAAATCTGCTTGTGGGGATTATTTTCTACCTCTCTCTGACATTGTTTCCAGATTCTTTTTCTTCTTCTGTTGTTACAAATTGCACTGTACTTCCATGTTGTTGTTGTTGTTGTTGTTGTTGTTGTTGTTGTTTTTGCTTTGTACAAGTTGAAAGCACCCACACACGTTCTGAATATACGTTTAACAGAAGTACATCCAACGTACATCTCAGTAGATATTGTTCAATAAGGACATATTTGAATGGAATATTTGAGATAACTTGTTTTTTTTAGCTTCTTTTTCCAGATTCTTTTTCTTCTTCTGTTATTACAAATTACACTGCACTTCCATGTTGTTGTTGTTGTGTTGTTGTTTTTGCTTGCTCAGTGAATATATAATCTGAATATATATATTTAGCAGAAGTACATCCAACATACATGTGAGTAGATATTGTTCAATAAGAACATATTTGAATGGAATATTTGAGATAACTTGTTATTTTTTAGCACATTGTGTTCATCAAGCCTTGTTACTGTATTTACGTCTATATGGCACATCAGAGTGAGAGAAAAGCTATTTGCTTTTCGTTGCCTCGGCGATTATAAACACAACCGCGTTGCAGTGGGGTGTAGTGGTGGTCTTTTCCCTCTGGTCGTCATGTAGTCAGCCTGGTGACTCACAGCATGTGTGGAGGCTTGTGTGGGTGAGCCCAGTGAGAGAGAGAGAGAGAGAGAGAGAGAGAGAGAGATAGCATCTGGGGCTCTCCTCTGTTGGACGTGACTCATTTCCACCCTGAACCGGGCCTGCAGCCCATGTTGTTTACATGCCCCGTAGAATGCACCGAGGTTAGTCCTCTAAATATGGGCGTTGCAACGAATTCCAAGAAGAAATGGGGAGCGGTAAATGTAAATATTTAAAAAGTATGAATTGACTATACCTTATCTCCTCCTCCCTCTGGTTCTCCTCCGTGCGTATTGCGGGCATCATTTCCAAATACTGTAGGATGTTTTATGGGTTTCCTGATAACACCAGTCATAATATGTTCATAAGTCATCAAATGCATACTTCTAGCAGAAGGGCATCGTAGTGGGCCGGTGGAGGAGCTGCCCGACCTCAGATAACACCCCTCCCCCTGTCAGCGTCCACTCTCTATTCTTCACCACATAAGCTCACACTTCCTGGACGCCTCTGTGTGTGTGTGTGTGTGTGTGTGTGCTGTTTCACACTCGCATGGAAACCGAGGCCTCTCTGCATGTGCTCCACGTCCACGCACATGAAAGGGTTCGGTTGCAGGACCGGAGCGTCTGCTCGGTTATCACTCCGAGCCGCATGGAAGTGCCTCTTTGTCTGACGCGATGGCCCCTTGTTGTTTGCGGCTGATATCTGCTTTTGTGCAACTCTGCTGTTTACAGAATCATTAGGTCTGAACCCTGATCACATGAGCGCCGGACCGGCCAGGTTTACAGTGACCTGTCGGGGAGGACTCTTGTTAAAAGCGTTGAGTGGCTGTTGCAGGCGCTCCACCATCCCTTATATGTCAATGTTTGTAAAAGACTGACAATCAGTGGGCTGAGTTAGACGCGGGAGTGTTACGTTTACTGCCTTTTGTTATTAAGCTCGGAGCTCTCTCTCTCTCTCTCTCTCTCTCCGGGGGGAGAGCGAGCCGCGTGGCGAGCATTCAACCCGAGATACTGAATAATGTCACATCTGGAACGCCGTCTTGTATTTCACCTCCGTCGTTAAATCGGTATGACTTATCTCCACGTTAGCGCGGCAGACGGCGAGAGTGCATACCAAAATAACATAGATAGGACCTCGGCCAGGGTAGGAGGAGGGGGGAGGGGGGGGGGGAGGCGTTATCGAGTTACAGTGACTCCATCCACATGCCAGCACAGGGAATGTTAAAGCAGATGCGGCGTGCACACTTGATGTTTATGTTTCTATACCGCACGAATTCCTGCAAGATTGGTAAAATGAAGAATGGTTGGAAACAATGCAGCAAAGAGACAATTCCCCCCCCCCCCCAATCCCCGGTCATTCACTTTTAAAACAATGTGACAGGCCCGCCATCTTTCACTTGATTTCGCTCGCCTTGGCTCGAACCACAACCCATTAGCCGGGATGAACAATGGTCTCATACTCACAGCAGTCGTCTGTTCGGCTCGGCTTTGAGCCATGCAGCCGACGCTCCTCGCGGCTGAGAGGGAAGGCCTTATCGACCGGCCCCCTTTCTAGCTCTGCGTGTCAGGTTCTGACAGCTGTCTGTCAAAGGTGGGTCAGTGCTCGTGTCCTGTCATCAGCATGCGAAGTGCCGCTGTCTGTCTCTCTGACCACTGAGTTGCAGTCACTTAATAGCTCCCCTCCCACAGACTGCCCTCCCCCGTTGTTTTACATTTACACAAACGTAACTCGCGTGAGCATACACGAGAGTACAGAAATCGCACAATGTCGTAGTTTTCCGTTGCAATACTTGCAAATGAGGTGTGCAAATCAGAAACGAGGGCCACACAGAGGAGGACAGACGGGCTTGAAGTGAGGCGGGAGGTAAACACTGTTTGTTTGTGTGTGTGTGTGTGGATAAAGTTTTAAGCTACTCACAGCCCTTGTCTTGTCATCGCGCTTTAATCAGACGGGACACAGAGTGGTGACAGCGAAGGGGTAAACCGAGGCCCTGTCCCTTTTTTTAAAATACACTAAATACACAACAGATTGATGTGAGTGAAGACCGTCTGCGGGTTCAGTTATGAGATAATAAGGAAATGAGCTGGTGGAAAAGTGAAGGACTTCACTCTAAAGTCCAACGAGGCCGTTACGTCATTGTGATATTATTTAATCAATGCTCGTGAATAAGGAGGCCTAAAATCTCCCCGTTTTGGGGAAACATGTCTGCGATTGCGTCACTCCATTGCACGTCAGCGAAATCCGGCATTAAAATAGCACCCTCTGGAAGAATCGAGAAAAAAAAAAGGCCCCGTGTCACTCTGACACATTATCACACGGTGGTGATGCACACGATATCCCGTGACATTCAATTTTGTAAATGGGTGAAAGAAGTGGCCGGAGTACAAGCAGTAAGCTCGCCCTCTTCCATGACCGTGAGGAAAATGGATGACCGGCTCTGTTTTTAAATTTTTTTATTATTGTGCTCTGCTTGTTGCTATGGCTTCCTAATAAAGCCACATTTGTTAGATTGCATTCAGTCAGCCCACAGTGCATAACTCCCAGTCATCCTCGCCCCCCCCCCCCCCTCCCTCCCCCCCATTATGATTCAGCAGGAAAGACTGCAGTACTGTATCTTGACTGGCGTGTCGCTTTGCTGTCCAGCCGCTCCTCTCTCCGTGGAGAATGTGAACAGATTGTGTCTCACAGATCGATGTATATGGACACAAATGATCTACACGGACCTGTGTCTTCTCTACATTGTGCTGCCAGTCCCTGTGGATGACCTCTGAACTTTGGTTCGCAGTAATGCTTCTCTGGCTTATCTCGACTCTCCGATTGGAGATTCAGTTATGTGCAGAATGCTTGTGGGGGGAGATGTAATGTTGATTCGACCCAAGTTTAGGGAGGCAAAGATTTCTCACGCGAGCAAGTCGTCGGCGTACGGTCGCACGCAGCCGCAGAGCCGCAGTTGGGATGGAAAACCGCATTACCCACGATGTGTCTTATCAGTCAGTCTCCAGCTTCCTCTCTCTCTGGCTCGTAACTGTTACCGGGGCCGATTGCTCAACGGATTCACGCTCAGTTTCTTCTTTTTTTTTTGCTTCCTTCAGTAGTAGAGAAATAGAGAAATCTTCACAGCCCGGTCCCAAAACAGCCTCTTGAGGAAAAAAAACTCTTGAGCTTTTGGGCAACGGTCCAAACGCGGCAGGAAGAGCTGGTTCCCATGAATGTTTGGTGCTCCGTCCACACTGAGGCGCTTGGAGATGACTGGTGATAAATGTTTCATACCGTCGAGCGAGAGGGATTTAAGGCCGTGACCCTGTGATACCCTGGCAGCATGTTTCGTTAATTCGGATATTTCTGCCAAAATTATAACCCAGACACATTCTTTATGATAAAGTTCTGTTTTTTTTTTTTTATGTACCCAAGATAAGACTGTGATCCTGGCAGAAAAAGCTCATTCCAATTGTAATTGGACAATTTGTTTGTGCTGTGTTATGTTGTGTTGATTGTGTGGTTGTACATGCACGTAATGTGGTATTCGGTGTATCGCATGTTTTAAGATGTTGTTTTGCTTCTCTCTTACGTTAAAGTTACGGCTGGATTTAAAGTTTCGTGAAGTAAGAGACGGTCTGCTTTATTTTAATTTGAATATAATTGGTTACTATGGTTACTGCAGGCCATTAGACAACAAGCCTCAATTGAATTATCACAAAAGACGGGCTGGACGAATCACCTGAAGTAGAAGCTTCAAATAGTGTCCCCTGAAAAGGAAAGCGCTGTGTAGAACAGCATAGAAAAATAGCTTTTTTTTAAAAATTGGACAGCTAAATCTACATTAATCAAAATATTTTTAAATATTTACATAGAATCAAATAACTGTGTGTGATGTGTGGTGGTGTTTCACCAAATGGGGTATTAATTAAAACAATTTGTAAGTCGTTTTTGCGGGCAATACGAATGCCTTTTTAAAAACTTTTACTGTAGTTCGCGTACCTATTTTAAGCCCAAACGTGTTGTTTTTCCTAAACCCAACAAATTGGTTGCGTTGCCTCCCTGACTGCGGCCATTAAATACATTTAAAAAAGCGGCATGCAATGACACACTATAAGCCTAAATCGCGCAATAATACAATGTCGTGCCATTTCACGCGCCTTCCCATAAAGTTGGGTTGGTTTCCACCAGAAGGCCGTTTCAAACCTCAGGTTTTTTGCTGGCGTTGGTGGAGACCAAAAACAGAGTTTAAAGGCAGGCAAAACATTGGAGAGTTGGCCAGAAATACGACTCCTGTATGATAATAATGTTGCTCTGTGTCTACTGGATGTGTATTGAGGCCATTTTGCTTCCTGTTTTGGAGATCTAATTAACAATAGCGTAGTCAAGTTGCCAACATATTAACATTTGTTTGTACAGGTTACAATCAATGCTCATAATAGAGTAATCAGTGGTAATACATATTTAAACTGACATACTTAAGAGTAAAGCAAACAGTCTCCATGACGTCCACCACATTTTTCTCCTTCAAGGATGCACACTCAGACCTCGTCTGTAATTACAGCACCGAGTAAGAGACCCCTCGGTCGCTGACATCCAGTCCCAAGGGATCTGCAACAGTGGTCAGTCAGAAACATAAAATATAACATGGCGCGCAGGGCATCTATAACAAGACTGGGGGTGTTAAGAATAAACCGGCAATATGTTTGGCCCGCGGGGAGAATTCCAGAGTACATTCCCCGTAAGCGGGGGTGGTTAGAGGAGGTCAAATAGGAAGGCCTATTTGTGTCCCATCCCAACAGAGACCCGTGAACCTCAAAGAGGCACGCGCTGTAGAAACAGGGGTGCATTCCACTTAAGTGAACCGAGTTGGAAGAAGGGGAAAGCGAAGCAAAGGGGATGGATACAGAAAGAGGGGGAGGGGGGGGGGGGGGGGGGGGGGTGACTCTGTGCTACCTGTCAGTATGTTTAATTTCAAGGTGATGAGAGCAGCGGGTCTTTTGATGTAAGCGAGACAACAGGAGGCCTTTCTTTGCAATACTAGGGCTGAGGAATGTGCCTGGGCAGGAGCGGGACTACACACACACAACACACACACACACACACACACACACACACCTACACGCACACAAACACGCATGTCGGAAACCATGGCCTCCTGCAATGGACTCTCTCCTGAGGGCTTCAGTCAAACACAATGCTGTTTGCAAAGCAGGAGAGCTCTCGGTGACGCTGACTTAATACAGTTGTAAAACATTACTCCTAAATCAAAGTGCAAGTTACAAACACACACACACACACACTGAGTGGTTTATCTTCAACGACCACTCCCTCCCTCCCAGTCAGGAGTCTCTCTAATGAAACTACTCTATTTACACCAGAGATGTTGTCATGCTTTTAATGCTGCGGCCACTGAGAGGATATCGGTGGAACATGATTCGGAGACAGATTAGACTGGAGCTCAGCTGCCCGGGTCTCATCTCTTAACTGTGATTGCTATGCGAGTCCCGCTAACCGTCTCCGACCTCCATTCACGTGGTCTGACAGACGCACACTGGAACGCAGACGTACCTCGGTGTGTATTTTTCCTTCCGGTGCTATAAGATAACAAGGAGCTCAAACAGAAATTGACTGCAGGGGAGAGAATTAAAGGAGAACCTAAGGTTAAAACGTGGGGTTTTAGAACCAGAAGAAAATGCGACCATTCGATTGTGATGGGACTTCTCCACGAGCTCTGATAGTGGCGATCCATTTAAAGGATCGGAGACGCGGTTGCTACTGTATCGACGACGTTTAACCCGAGTTTACATTCCAAAGGTAATGTAAACGCAGTAGGAGTGGGAGGGGTGGGTCAAAAAGTGTGATAGCGTTCAAAGTTGTTGTGTTTAAATGTGTCGGTTCAAGACGGAGTAAAGTCTATAGACGGCACCTCTCCCTGTACTGGTGGAGACAGTAGCCAATGAGAAGTGAGTGGTACGGGGCTCAAGTCCTCTACGGTGGGTGTGGGGTTTCATAGACTTACAAGTTGTTCGTTCAGCTCCTCCTACGGGTGAGGCGATGAGTGATGGGTCATCAAAGTAGTCCTTCACGATCCATATTTCTGCCTGCAACAATAGGGCGTATATGCTCGGATTCAAATCAGTGTCTTCCATGTCGCCGCTCCCCTTTTTTAAAGGTGACATTCGGGTCAGTTCTGAGTGAGCCTTCAGAGAGTTGTTTGTCTTTTGTCTTACCCCCGGCTATCAGTTTGGGGATTACTGCCGCATGCGCCACCAGGACCGCTCGGGCTCCACTTGGGCCTTCCGGCCTGTCGCCGTGACGACAGATCTGTGGTTTGGATGAATATGTCGCACTAAAAGGAAAAATTACTGCTGTTCGTGGTGTCAAATAGCAAAGGGGTTACGGTTATGAAGCGTTCAAGTGACGATCTCATGTTGGATGTCATTTCTGTGGATGATTGTCAGAACGTATGAAGCGCTCCCCTTTTGATTGTTGAGATACGACTCGTACGACATGAAGAAATTAACAGTAGTTATAAAGGTTGTATGGTTTTGATGATTCACAAGGTTTTTATTATATGCTTTTCAAATGTTATCACAAGAGTTTCTATATATATATGTATATATCATATATTTTTTCCATATAAAATATCTGTAATTGGGGCGCAACATTAAAGAATTCAGAGAGATGTCTGATTAATCACCGTGGATAATTTCTTTTTTAAACCTCTTGTAGATACATTACAGGTACAATACTCAAAAATTCCGATAATCCATTGTTTATGATCAGTGCTCGTAAAATGAAGCAATTTTGTTTTGGCCAAATCAACCCACAACACCCTCAAAAATCACTCCAAAACCACTCCGCCAAGGCTCCCCCTCCTTGAAGACTCAGTTCAGGTGTAGCCCACCAGGCGAGGCATGCTGGGAAAGCTCTTGCGCATGCTCATGCACTTTTCCTGGTCCAGGAAGAGTGAGTTGGCCTTGATGGACAGGTCATGCTCCAGGGTCACTTTGGTCTTGACCAGAGTCTGCAGAGTGTTCTCGGCCTGCATGAGCCTCTCCTGGAGCTTATGAATGGTGTCCTCGATCTCCCTCACCTCCCCCACCAGTCTACAGGAGGAAGGACAAAGAAGGAGGCAAGGAAACCTGTTCAGCCCCAGGAAACACTTGGAACCACAGACAAATAATGTATGTAGTTAATATTGTATATACAGACACAGATGGCCCATTAATAACGTATGTCACTGATCAACGTCTCACAAAGGTTTAGCTTCGCGAAAAGTTTTACATCCGCATGAAAGTGAAGAACACAAAAGACGCAGCAATTACATTTTCATTAATGTCAGCATGTACATTCTTTTGTTGAACGCGTACAAATTCATTTTACGTAGCTACTATATTTTGGAAATACTAATGATTTCTGTGAGTAATGGCCGGTCTTTCTGTGTTCTCATAGCAATACGTTTTGTGTGGCTCATCACGGTGGCTGTAGCTATCAAAATGGGGCTACCAATATATTGTAACCCCAATTGTACCCAACTCAAAACAAATATAAAGTATTTTCACAAAGATGTATACTCAAATTGTTAGTTTTTTTCTTTTGAACCCGTGTGATTGATCCTTAGGGGGAAATAAATGTCTGCAGAAGAAACAAATGACTTTTTTATCTCATGAATGTGCTAATGGCCACCATGACCAAGGAGCACCTGTGGTGCGGGTTGTCCCTGCAGAGCTCTACGTTGGGCCTGCGGGTCCTCTCCTCCAGCCTGGTTTGGGCCACTTTCAGCGGGCACTCTTTGTCTCTGAGGGCCTTCCTCAGGGACTCAATCAGCATCTCCGTCTGGAAGATCTCCTGCAGAGTCTGGGTGATGAGACGAGACAGACGTAGGAGATGAAGTGACAGGAGAGGAAAGCGTTGTAGTTACAGCTGAGTGTCTCATTCAGCCGGTGCAGTTAATTAGGGTAAAAGAGGAACTATTGATGAGAGGAGGGGGATAAATGATCATCTCAATAGTCGAGGCAGAGAACAAGTAAACGCTGTCAGCTTTGAATCAGCTGAGCGCAGAGTTGCACAGTGGCCGGCTCTGTGCCGACCCATTTGATGTAATTCAATCCCAGCGAATCACTACTCCTTACAACTGGCAGTGACGGAGGTTTATTGAGGACTCTGTGTCTCACATCACAGCTGCTGTCAGTGTTCAAACCCTGTCCAACAGCTGATGTGGATTCACTGTTTAACCCGAGAACAACGGGATCCAGTGTAGCGTGTGGCACAAGCAATGAAAGGGACATTTATCACCATTCCATGTCTTCTGACAGTAAACATGAACACGATCAGACACTTGTGCAGACACAAGTCCCCAAAAGGCCCTTATTTTAGCGCTAGATATCTGCGTGAAGTATAATAAAGGGTGCAAACACATGATCTCTACCTCGTAAGTGGCTAATTGAGTTAGAGAAGGAGTGGATTCAACTCGGAGCCATGTGATTGCCTCTTTAAAAATGACACTTCTTCATAATCCATCAACATCAGATGAAGGCAGAACTCTGATTGGTTTCTCATTCGAAACCGTCTCGTCTTTCGCGACGCGTGACCATGCGGCCGGAGGGTGCAGACCTTCGCCAGGTGCGTCTGCAGGCTGTTCTTAGCATCGGCGGTCTCCGATATGCGGTTTGTGAAGGCCACGTTGGCGTTGTTGAACTGGTTCCACATTTCGTTGGACGTGGTGCTCAGCAGGATCTCGATCTCGTCCCTCAGCTTCTGGGAGGCGGCCCGTCCGCTCTGGGAAAGCAGGATGTTGTCGTCGGTGAACTTGGACCACGAGTCCGGGAGAGAGAGCCTGACGGGGGGCCGGGGGGGAAGAATGGCGTAGGTTATTGGAAGTTGACACTCTCAGTGTCATTGAAACATTATGTAGGCAGGACAATTGTCTCTATCTTTCGGTTGGTGCACCACTTGGGTCCAGCCTAAAATATCTCAACAAGTATTGGATGGATTCGCCAGCAGCAGCCTTATTTGAATTTCAAAGACTGTGATTCTTTCTGTTGACCATTTAACCCATCCGGTATACCGAGCTGGTTTAGACCAACATAGGAAATTGTTAGCAGCCGTTTGGCGTGATGAAACCGTTAATAATTGATGGCCCAGAACTGTACTCACGAGGGGTCAAGTCTTTCAATCCCTCTGTAGTAGCCGATACCGTCGGATGTGTTCCTCAGATGGTGACACCGGCCATCTATCCTCTGAGCGGTCACTTTGTCGCTCATGTCTCTCTCCAGTTCATGCTGGGCTGCTCGGTTTGACCTAAGGAACCCCGCAAAGCAACACGGAAACACAACTGTATCTCAAATCCATGTAAAACAATACAATCCGACATGCAATAATATCTCATGAATCAATGTCTCAGACTCACGCCAGCTGAGCGAGGGCCCTGTCCAGATGTCGCCTCATCCGTTCCTGACATGACTTGATGACTTCCACTTCCTTGTTGCAAACGCAGGTAAATGCAAATTACGCAAACGATGTTTTCCAAGGTTGCTATCGGGAAGTGACACTCTCGCTTTAACGTTACCTTCATGAGGTCTTTCTCCACGCCGTCGTGGACCAGATCGATGGACATCCGCTTCTCTCTGTGGTACAAACACTCTTGAGACACCTGTTGACAAAGTGATAATTAAACGTCTTGGGAAAATGCAGCGATTTCTTCATTGTGACACGTGAATAGGTAGAACGGGTATACGTGCCAGATGTGTGCCTCTCCCTATGCATAGTGCGGTGTATAAGCTGCATTCTCCAGTTTCAGTTGCCTGGATGAGCCTCAAAGAAAGCCACCTGCCATCTGATCTTAGCTGAGCAAGGTGTCCATGTCATCAGATCTCCAGCCAGATCAAGTTGACTCACTCTGGCTGAGACAAATGACCAGCGGTCCTCCACCAGGGGCCGCGCATTGACCTAATTAGGACTTTGTCCCGGCAAGAGCACTGTTGCGTTTTAAAGGTTTCCTGAACGACCAGACGGACACGGTTGCTACAACTAAGCTGGAAACCCATAGTCAAAACTGGTTCGCCACAGACCATGATATGCACGACTGCCGTGAACAAAGGCCTGACCCAAATGTGAGGATTTTCAAATGCAGAATGTCAATATCCCCCTGCAAAATGTTCCAATAACACAAGTCAAAATTCCGATATTACTTACCAAATATCAGTGGGTTTGTTACTTCAAGGTAACAAACAAACACACACACACACACACTCATTTATTCCTTCCACCCTCACCTGAAGGGGCCCCTGAGTCTCTGCCAAGGCTCTCTCCAGCCTCCTCTTGACCTCAGTGAGCGCCGCTATCTCTGTCACCATGTTGTCGATCTCGTGGCTCAGCTCGGCCCTCCAGAAGACAATGTCATTGAGCCGCTCGCCGATGTTCTTGCTGGTCTTCTCTTGGGTTAGCCTGGTGAGCTGCTCCTTATCCTGCATCATCCTCAGGGTGTCTCTCCGAAGTCTCTCTGCGCTTTTCCGCGACGACTCGGACTCCCTGTAGTTGCTCATGTTGGACTTGTACCAGTCGTCGGGGGTGTAGCGGGTGGACAGCGTTGTCCTGTTGGATGGGTAGAACATGGTCTGGGCTCGAACCAGATCTAAGTTATCTCGCTGTATGGAAGAGGGGGTTGGGACGGTGCTGCTGCTCTTGTAGTAGCCGTTGGTCCTCCACAGGTTGGCGCTGGGGTTCATGGCCAACGCAGGCTGGGTGTGGCGATAGCTGGACGCCATGGTGGAGATGGCGGGCAGGAAGTGGCTGGTTTTGGGCCGAGCATATGTGGCTGTTAGAGAAGATCCGATCAGCTCCATTTTTGAGTCCCCTCAGGGTGCTCCTGTCCAGTGCATAAAATCACTTTTCCCAACAGGTATTTATATCAACTTCAATTTGTGGGCTCATGAATTTACTTTACATTTGAAAGCAGATATATTATTCATATTGTATAGATCCAAGACATTTTAGATAAATAGATCAGACATTAAATACCATCTATTAACTTTTGTATCAATAGAGTTGATAGGTAAAGAAGAAAAACGCATTAAAATGAATAAATAAATGTCTTACCAAGGAGTCTGGCTGCAGGCCGGCTTCCTCTCGGCTGCGCTTACCTGGAAATGAGCTCAAGAACGCACTAAAGGTAAATTGACATGCATAATAGATAGACAAGTTTGCCAGTCATTCATTCAGCCGGCCAATGGTGTTGCACTAGTCCTTCGGGCTGCAGGAGCCAGGCCCATCCAAGATTGCTGCTGTTGTCACAGAAGCGGTTGCCATAGGTTACTGAAACACTCTGCCTGGCATCTCCAGATTAATGGTGAGCAGGTGCTTTTTAATTTCTACAGTGTAGACGTTCTTTCTATTATCCGTGTGGCTTCTTATGCACTGCAACTCCAGATAATCCTAAAAACTCTAAAATAGACACATTTAAGCACAGAAAACAAATCCTTTGGCTCCAACGTGTCTATTATGACTCTATGAACATGTTTCTTCTCGTCCTCTACTTAACTTGGTAATTAAAATGTGCACAATTCACATTTTCGGAGAGGGTCGTCTGCCTTTTAAAATGTTGGAAGCTGAGCAATCTGAGCTTTGTCTTCCAAAGCAGAGGAGTTCAGTTGGTTGCCAGGTAGCATCAGATGGCTCACCCTGCCTGTATGGATTACAGTCATCTGTTTAATGATTCATGCCACAGGAAGGAGTCCACACAAACCCTGTGTAGCACAGAATAAATAATCTGCGTTGTGTTACCCACTATGAGAAGTGAGGATCGTTTTACACTCGTCTGTTCTGACGGGGCAGAGCTGGACAGGTGATCGTCTGGTTTCCACCACAGAGACGAGCAGAGCTGTAGCCAGGAGTTACTCAGCTGGGCGAGCTTTGTTTTAACCAAACATATGCACGTATGAATAATTTTTGAATATTGCAGACAATGGTTTCTACGGTGGCATGTTGAGCCATTGTAGGTAAAAAAAAAAAATTAAATAATGACGGATGGGGTCAAATTCCAAGAAGATATTTTGAGATTAAGTCTTAAATAGACGAGAAAAAAAACAACAACAGAAATTTGGGATATTAAAAAGTCATGGATTTATGAAAAAGCATGATAAACATTGCAAAAACTGGGGTAATGCTCAACCCAGCTCCAAATAAGCAGAATGGATGGATGAAATATCCACTATGTTGTACGTTTTTGTTGCTTATTTCTGTTCTTAATCGATAATTTTAGGAAAAGTTACGTAACTTGCGGTCTATGTCGATACTATATTATCAGCCTGCCAAGATATCAGTCAAGCCACAGTTCTAAATGTTAATACATGTTATAATGTAAATAACATTATTGTTATAATGTCTTCTATCCACTTGTAACTGCATACCTTGTCATCTCAAGATCTGGCTACGTGATTGGCTTCCCAGAATCCCCCTCTGCGCACTATTTTGCACCTCGTGGTGAAGCTACTATTGTCATAAACATAAACATGGGGGGGTTTAGATTTAGAATGGAATGACGTGCCGCTGCTCCACCCCTGCGGCCTCAGCATCACTTAACATGGCTTAAGAAGGCCACCCCGCGCGCCTCCACCGCTGTGACCTCAGACGCTATAAATACTCCCCAGAAAAAGCATGAAAAGCCGGCCCTCGTATGAAATTCCTCCCCTGGATGGAGCGTCGAGTGAAAAAGTGCTTCCCGGTCGATCTCCTCTAATGGCCTCAGAACGCGAGGGAAATGTTAGAGGGGCATATATATATAAATATATATCTATATATACTCCTGTACGGGGGGGCATGTTGTGAATTACTGCATAGTGGACATGTCTGAGGGAGCGAGCATGCCGTCCTCTCCACTCAGAGCACAGTGACACCGAACTGAATGCTGTAATGCCCCCAGGAATGAAAACACAATAAATAACAGCTTTTGGATTAAATTCCTGAAATGTCCGGTGTCTAGGGAAAGTGTTCTCTTTCGGCACGCGGTACGGCATCGTAGCCACGTGGCGGTTAGACTGTATCGTTTGGGGATTACATTTCTTTTATTTTGGCTCGGATGAGACGTGTGTGTGTGTGTGTGTGTGTGTGGGGGGGGGGAATGCTCACATTAGGACAAAGGGGACAAAATAAAGGATGCACCGGACCTCCCGCCGGTGCTCTCAGGTGACGGCACACAGGGGGGGCTCGGATTTCATCCATCAGCCGGTGAAAAAAGGACTTTGGACTCTTTCTCAGATATGTACGCGTTCATGTGCACGCCCCCTTTCTTTAAAGCATGAATACCGGACATTTACATAACACGTGTCGCCAATAACTGCAGACGTAAAGCGAGCATAGTTCAGCCTTGTGACACCAAACCCCTCCTGTGCTCACAAGCCACCAGGCAAACTTTAAAGACTTTAAAGAATTATTCTACTTTTCTTCTGAAAGTAAAGACGCACGTGACCTCAACATCGACGATTCCGCCAGCTCTCGGAGGCCTTGACACATACTTTTACTTTCTTTTTTTTCCCACCGTTGACCTTCAGCTTATCAGGTAAGAGTAGACAAGCAGAGGAGGTCAGAAGCGTTCTCTAAACATTCACACCCGGGGAAAAACAAGCCCTTGTCTGTTCCGTCTCCGGCCCCTGGTGTTTTCACTACTTCACCCCCACCCAACCACCCATCCATCCACTTTCTATGTCAACCTGGCAAGCTTCCTGCTCCATCCAGCGCTCTGGTCACACACCACAGCTTCCCTTTTTTTTTTTTTTTTTAAATCAGTAGTCCCATCGTGCTTTGCTTGCTCTACTAACTGCACAGTTCAGTGGGTAAACCAGACATGCAGCTTTCTCTCTCTCTCTCTCTCTCTCTCCCTGCACAGGCCGTTCTAACGGTATCGGTTTTCCTCTCATGAATTGTGGATGGAGCGCTCTGTGAGGAGGGTGCACGGCCACACCCGGAGACTCACACAGGAGAGGAACTCGACCGTTAAATCCCATCGCCGCATCAGAGATCCCCCGCAGAGGTGAATGGCTCATCCGGATGGGGAAATCACAGGAGCCTCCCGGGCTCATCTCAGGTCACCAGCGGCCGTGTGATACAGCGCTGTGTGTGTGAGTGTGTGTGTGTGTGGTCTGACCGTTAAAGGTGCAAGGTCTCAACAGGCGATGCTAACAGCGCTAACGGTGTTTAGCTGAGGGACGTCCTCTCGTATTTGGCCGTTCATTGCAAAGGCTCAGCAAGTGGTCGTGGCTCCTTGGTTGTGCACCTTCTCAGACATGGATGTCACAAAATAGTTACCGCCTCGTGATTTTACAAAGACGGACAATTTGTCTATGAATGCTTATGAAACAGAGCCTTAAAAATCTACTTTTTTTATTTTTTTGGGACAGGATATTCAACCTTCATTATAATGCGCTTCAAATAAATGACTTGTTTTCTTCGCAGACGTATGTATGAAGTCGATCAAGTAATCTATGAATATGAGATTTGAGTTTCCAATGAATTACAATTACTTCTACGAACATAAAGCATATCTGTGGCCACGTTGCCACGGCAGCTATAAACAAAGCTTTACGCATCTGTCCTTTACGTATGGCGAGTAAGTCGCCCAACGTCACTAAGGCCTTCTTTTCTTCGACAGCATGCTGTTGACCAAACTCAACCATTGGGGGGCTGGTAAAATCGAGCTTTTCTAAACAATTCCTTGCAGAAATGGAGCAAAAGTTCACAAGAATTGCAACAACTACAGATACAGAAGTGGGACCTCTCATTTGCAACACACTGGAACTTAATTTATAATAATAGGAATCTTTCAGCCAACAGTCTCCCAAAGGGCTCCAATTGGATTAGCTGTGTCAGTGTTAACGAGATGATGATGATGTAATTATCGAAGCTGCCATCGGAGTAGGTTGGTTTCCAGTAGATTTTAAATGATTTAATAATCATAATGGGATTGTAACTGATGGTTACATAATGCATAACGATACGTTTGTTTTATTTTATGTTTTTCTTTTTGGATCTTACGTTTTCGTATTTTGTGTTTTCTCCAGTTAAAGGATAAGGTTTGGCACTATTTCATGTTTTTGGAGTCAACAAATCCAATAAAAAAAATTCCTAAGAAAAGGTCTGTGTGATCTCAGTCGTGTCCGACTTTGCAGCACTCCTCTCTGAGCCCATTGAAATCATAAATCTTAAAAAATGCCTTATAATAGCTTTTGGAGAACAATGGAGTTCAGGAGTACAGGGGAATAAGGCTTTGGATGCACATGTAATTCTTGTTGTTGTAGGTCTATAGATGGGATTTATTAATAGTAAGAACAATATAGAATATCACCAGACGTATCCCTTTAAGCAGCCAGATCCATATGTGTATTACATATATCAGTGCACACGTCTATCAATAATATACATGTTGCACAGCAATAAGAAACTATTACCATGCCGTGTGCATGTTTGTGTGGCGTTGCATGGTAACGTCTGTGTTTGCGGTTGTGTGTGCACAGGGCTAGTGGAGAAGCCCACGAGGCACTCCCTGGGCTCTATTACATTATGTAGGACGCAAATGGATACTGCATGAGCTACTTAGACGGAGGAAGTAGAGACAGGCAGGCCGGCAGCAGATGATGCATGCGCAGCCTTGTTTATGTTCTCTGGGTCTCGAGTGATTATCTGTGAGCCAGCGTTGACACACAAACACACAGATGTAGCTTTCCCTAACTCTGGTCCTCACATTACCACCAGTTAACCTCTCTCATGCTACCATTAAGGATAATGGATGGTGGGCTTTTAGTGGTTAAGAGACGTTAGAGAACGAATTCTACTCTCTGCCACCTGTTTCCCGAAAGTGCACAGACAATTATCCTCTTTTCTTCCTGTGACGGCACAGGGAAACCCTCCCCCCCCCCCCCCCCCCCCACCCCCGCCGCTTTTTTGTCTCTCTGGGCGTTTGTTAACGGCGAAAAAAAAACAACAAACTGCATTATAACTGCATTAGCATCAAAAAAGGTGGTTAAAAAGAAAATCGAATGCAGCAGATAGATCGAGGTGGCGCCTGGCGGTCGCGTGGCGGTGCAGGGGTGGGCAACGCGCGGACTGGAACAGGACAGGCGAAGAAGGGTGCGTGGACTCTGGTCGCCCCCCCCCAGGCCCCCCACAACTCTGTGATCAAGGCTCCCGAGTCGCAGAACTTCCAGAGTGGGACGCGAGGGTCATGAATGCATGGCTTTGTCCGGTCCGTGGTCATCACATTCCACTGGAGCCACTCTGTGTTGCGCGCAGCAGAGCGGAGGAGAGGGCAGGCCGGGGCAGCAGAGGACACGGCGGATAGAGAGAGAGAGAGAGAGAGAGAGAGAGAGAGAGAGAGAGAGGCCGCCTGCAGAGGAAACACGGACCAGAGTCGTGCAACACGGAGATCGTGTTAAAAGATACACCTGGTCGCGTAACATTTATGTAGCGGAAGTATATGCAACTTATGCAGCTTAAAACCATTCGCAACCCCTCCGCCCGCCCTGTGTGTTCATGTTCCTCAAGACAGCACCTCTACTGGTCGGCCCCAGGTACTGGGAACTTCTCTTTGCACATGAAGTCCTTCGTGTTTTAGTCGTATTGGAAGGTATGAGTCCTCACGAAATCCTGCAGCGTATATCTGCGTCGCGCGGCGCAGCCAAACCGATGCTTTTCCACGAAGTCCTCCATCGGTGTGCCGGTTCACTCTCCATATTGGGTTTCTCTGTGGATTTGTCTCCCAACCACCTTGGAAACGCCCCATTGCGATGCGTTGTTCTAAGTTGTTGTTGCGCACAGCTGTCCGAGCGTCTATAAATTGAGTTAACAATGTGCTTTGAGGTTACAACCGGCTCGGCGCTTGTAATTCGAGCTATTTTCAGGGGCCAAACATTAAAAAAAAAAAAAAGAGAGGTCTAATGTTTCCGTGCTGACTCAGAAGTCAAATTATTCACCGTGGGCGTGTGTTATTCTCTCGCACACAGACCTCCACCCCCAAATTAGGGAAAATGCCGCTCGTGCTTGTCATCAAGGCAAGACAGGAAGGGAACATGAATGATTAAAAAACCTTGGGATGGTTGCACGGTGACTCACGACCATGCGAGTAAATGAGAAAATCCTGGGGCCCTTAATCGTGAGGGAAGGACCTCGCATTCCTCACGTCGGTGCCACTTAGGAGTGAGGGTGTGAAGTGAGAGGCTTGATCAACACGTGGCCGGGCTGATGTGCATCGAGCGCCGCAGCCAAAAGGACAAAGAAAGACAGGAAGTGAACATCTGCGTCTTAATTCCTTTGCTTCCCTTTATTTCTTTCCCCCCCCCCCCCCCCCCCCCCTCTGCTCCCTTTCCTTTAATCCCCTTTTTAAATGTTCCATTCGCCACAGTTCTCTCTGTTTTTAATAGTCGATGTCCTCTCGCACAAAGAGGGCGTCTGTCAGTGTTGATGGGAGACTGTGCACAGCTGGACCTTGGCAGCATGGGAACAAGGGTTGGAACTGGGAGGGAGGTGTGGGGGGGGGGTTGCCAAGTCCAGATGGACTATTACTGTCACACGATTAACAGCCTTCCTAACACACCATTGTCTCCCGAAGCAGACGCCTGAGAGCTTTTACTCAAATATTGTCTCAAAATGACATATGTGGTCGACGTTTGCCCTTTTTTGTTTTTTGGTTATGATCATTTTCCCAAAGGCACATTGAACGTTTCTGCCAAGATCGGAAAAAGATGCTCCAGTGGACCGTATGGTGGCACGAGGTATGCGGTGCGGCGTATACGTTCAACACACACACACACACACACACACACAAACACACACTCGCGCGCGCGCGGCTGCGGTTACGGCATTCCCTCGCCGTGCATTCCCGTTGCGCACTGCCAAAGGTCACAGTGCATCCAGTGAGATATCGAATGGATTCAGAGGCATGTTCTCGTGTTAGGCCCTCAAAGAAGGCACACCCTGCTGCAACGTAACCCTGCTGCCATTTAGCAGCTTCTAGTCAGTCTCGGAGGTCACATAGTTAACATTTGCATGTTTCTTTGTTCCCATGCTTCTATTCATGTGCGGGAAAAGAGTGAACTTTACACCCAAAAGTGTAAGAATGGCTGGACTGTGGGTTTCCTCCGCTTGACTGCACCGCGGCGTCATCGTAGTCGTGTTTTCCCGTCGCTATACAGTGTGTGCACTTGACCACAAAAAGAACTTTTTAATTGCATAACACATAACTAACTGAATGCTCTGTCATTTGCACACACTCACACACACGCACACACACACACACACACACACAATTATTTTCTAATGGCTCACTCTGGCCAAACAAAAGATTCAGATTTACTGCCACAAGGCGGAGAAAGACATTTAAAACCATGGCTTTTTTGTTCCGAGGCATTTTCCAACCCCCTGCGCCCTCCCCCTCCCTCTGAAATGCCAAAGGCATCTGGCTGACAGCTCCTCACAAGCTTTCAAATTGTTCCCCCTTTTTTCCCAAATTTGGACCGAAGTAGAATGGGGCTATTGTCGACTTGTTTAGCGGGCTCGAGAGAAATTCATTTCTCTTTCCCCGACAGCCTTAACCTTCTCCGAGATGAATGCAGTGGGAATTCTTCATTTTTTGCTTCACAATTTTTGCCTTTTCCCACCTTTTTTTTTTTCTTTTTTTTTTCTTTCTTCTGGGCCCTCGGATTGTAGGACGTGTTCGAATCAGACCGTGGGTCACTGGTGTGACATTCAGACAGTACAGATGCCAAGACATCATAAATAGAGTGGGCATGTGACAATTATGGCAACGTGGTTCCCAATTTGGGCACTACACAGAGAGCCGAGCTGTAAAAATGTCTCAGCGGTATTTCAAGTGGCAACTTATAAATCCTCAACCCTGAGGAGTATTATTTTGGCCCTCGTGAAAGTCCATTCTTACTCTTGTTCTGATGTTTTTTAGCACGTGCGCACGTATTGTGCCGCCATGTCAGGTGTGTGCGCCACGTGAGGGGTTGCCGCGAGCCGTGAGTTAGCCCTTTGCACGGCTCCGCGGCAGCTATACACCCTCATCTTGTGTGTGTGGACCGGACAGGCTGCAGCAGCTGGGAATGCACATTGACCTCAGTGGGAGGAGCCAAGGTCAGCAGAAGTTTAGGTTCAAAAGAAAGATCAGACCCCCATAAGAGAGGTACAAGCGGGCGTGAGCCTGAAACCAAACCAGGGCGGAGGAAAGCATATTTAAATTTGTTCAAACCATTTCAAGTGTGATTGACGCAGTAACTCTTTTGGCCTCACGGGCTTCATCTTTGAGACTTTTGGAGGACCACTATCGAGGGAATCTCTGGTTGCACACGTTAACAAACACAACAATAACTCTGTAGCCTCGCTCCGGAGCTGAACTGTCAATAATTTGTCTATTTTACAAACATATTTAGCTCTAGTAAACTCTATTTCAGTTCCTCCCGTTCCGCAATCCTCTCTGTGAGAGCCGCCGAGCACAAACCGCCGCGACCACCCAAGGCCTCTGACCGCGCTGCACGTCGGAGGAAGACCTTCAGGGCTGCGTTGCCGCCTCGATCCCTTCTCTCTCCTCATGTACACAGCGCGGCCAATCACGTGCCCGCATACTTGATCCTGGCCCGCTGAGGGCAGCGGAGCACAGCTGCACCCGGGGGCTGGATTTCACCCTCCTCGCGTTGGAAAACCTCTTCACGCGCTCTCCCCTGCATGGACAGCTGCAGTCGACCGAGCCACGGCAGTGATGTCCGCGTGCATTTTAAGACTCATTATGGTGAAGTGATATGAGGGGATGTTCCTCACTTAGCGAGCAGCCACACCGCTGACAGTTCCATGGATTCGTCTGTACGGCCACCAACAAGACACATTTCAGGGTTAACCGAAGGCGTAAGAATGTCACACATCTTTTGCAGTGTTTATCTTTGCTTTGTGCTCATTTACCTCTATTCCAAACAGAGTCAAACAAATGTGTTGATTGGATCAGAATCAGATATATTGCTTTAAGGTATTTGAGTGCAAATTGTTGATTTATATCTGCCAACCAGATATTTTTGGGGATGATAATGATAATGGTGTTGCTGAAACAAGTTGAAATATTCCCATCCGCTGACATAAAGACAAGAGACAGCAAGTCAAGTCAATGTATTCATAGGAGTAATATTTAAAGGAGCTACATTCTGTGGGGTTGCCTCCACGCGGCTCTCAACATGGTGACGGCTCTGAGCCAGCGGCTGGAAGCTAACAGCGCAAACAACATTTATATATATATATATATATATATGTATCATTTTATATATATATATATATATATATATATATATATATATATAAAATTATATATCTATATTTAATTATATCATTATAAATTTATACATAAAATTATATATATATATAATTTTATATATATATAATTTTATATATATATATATATATATATATATATATATATATGTCCTTGTGTGAACCTGACCGGTGTGCAAAGAAAAGTCATCGTCATCACAGCTTCTGCACAGGATATAAACCCCACTGTCTCGTCTTGTCCTTAGAAGGGCTGCAGACGGGGAACTCTTGTGCATGTACGCGGGAAGGTGCTGCCACCGCCGCATTGTTTATTAGGTGCAGTTTATTAGCCGTGACTCGCTGCTATCCTGCTGGCTTCCGTCCGCAGTAGCACCACCCGTCCACCCCCCCCCCCGTCCCCGTCCCGTGCCCCCTCCCAGTCTGCAAAGGCAAACAAAGAGCTGCTATGTGTCACATACACAGTTTCACTGTCCCACCAATCCAAACCCCCAGTGTGCTGAGCAGAGAAAACGATGAGCCCACCCGACGCTCTCCCACCTTGCAAATTGATATCATACCGCCGTCCTACTGCGGCCGTCACTGTGTCTGCAGCCTGCAGCAGCCACTTCAATAGAAGTGGTTATATTCAATAGAGAGCTGTTACAGTATGCTGTAATATAGTATCACTCCCCCCCCCCCCCCCCCCCCCCCCACCCTCGTCTACAGAAGAGAATGCTGTGGGAGTGACCGCCGTGTGCAGACGGTACTGTAGGAACTGGAGGACGACAGAGGGAAGTAGGGGGCATTCATCTGGGTGAGGAGGGCTGATTTGGGAAGGGGGAAGTGGAAGGCAGGGGCCGAAATCACCGAGAGAGGATGTTGAGGAGAGGAAATATGAGCCGTGTTGAAGAGGTCTGAAAAACACAAACTGAGCCAGAACGAGGTACAATAGGAAAATAGGAGCAAAAATGGCATATTTTAGATGAGAGTGCTCAAGTCCCTGTCAAAGGCCCATCCCGTTGCCCCCTGTGTTGCGTATGTGGGCATGATTGGCACACAGTTTCCTCGTAGCTTTTGGACTATGTGAGACACACACTGTAGGTGATGGAGGCGGGTCGTCCCTGGCCAGAATGTGAGGAGTTAAAGGAGGACAAACAGGAAGTATATAGATCGATAGAAAGAGCGCACAGTGGCAGAAAAGGGCAAGAATTGTCTAATTGGAGGAGGTGGAGGGAGGACAAAGGAGGCCGGACTGCAAACGATGTAAAGACCCAGACTGAGCTTGGATTTTGGGGACTGAGCTCGAGTTACCTGGTCTATCGTTGGAGCAGTAATTAAGAACAGGGAATGTTACTTTCCTCAAGGACATCATTGTTTCAGAGTCCTAAGTAGGTGATGCCAAGACACTTTGATGTTTGCAATTAAAACGTCTCTGTCCCATAATTAGCATGGGGTGATTTATCTGTAAATCATAGAAGCTCCCATCCATCTTCTGACTGGGATGTTCTGCAGCTTATTGATGCTTTTAATGGTGCATTATGTTTGAAGGAGCAGGACCTAATGACATCTTAGTTATAGTTGTAGCTGTTTTATGACTAAAAACACATGAATGCCTCTTTTATGCTTGCTGTTGCTGTTCAAGCCACATTCAAAAGTAGTGGCAGCAAGAAGCAGAAGCAGCATCAAAAAGATTAGGGAAAGAAGGTCCTTACAATCTAATTTCCTGACTCTAAGCCTGGTCTTGCAAACCCCCTGAACTGTGCACATGGAACAAAAGAAAGGAAGTCACCAGGCATCCTGCGCTATACGCTGATAGACTCTATAGACCCACATGCTCGACAGCATGCATGGCCATTACACTTTTTCCGTCACACGCGCGGTTATCTATAAATATTTTTGTTATTGTCTCTGTGCTCCAGTAACAGTAGAGCAGGACAAACCTCTGTTCCCCTTTCCTGTTATACTTAGATAATATGTATGCCACGTTTGTTGAGAAGCAACATTACTTTGGAAGTCATATCCACTGATCTTCTCGGACACATTACATTACTATATATATATATATATATATATATATATATATATATATATATATATATATATATATATATATATATTTAAATAAATAAATAAATATATATATTTATATTTATTCATATATATATATATATATATATATATACAAATATATATATATAAATAAATAAATATATATAAATGAATACAAATATATATTTAAATAAATACATATATATATATATATATATATATATATATATATATATATACTGTACATAAGCCAGGTTTGCTTTCTTCGTGTTAACGTTAAAAACATTGTTGAAATGACAGGTGGCTGCTCGCCATTTGCTGCGGAGGTTGCAGCAGAGGGCATTTTATCTCTATGGAGGACAATTATTTATGAAGTCCGACATCTGGAAGCCTGATCTGATCAAGATAAAACGTGCTATTAAATGGAGATTTTGGCCTTGAAAAAAAAAAAAAAAGAAACGGTACCTTAACCTTCTTCGCTAAGTTTCCACTTTGCATTTCCCTCGTTTTTTTAATAAGTGCTTTCAAATGATTAAGCCCTGAGCTGTTTTATGATGAACTGTTCACTAAAAATAAGTACAGTGGATGTTTTTGTTTGAAACCGCAGATGGGGGAATGGAAACTTTGCATAGCGGAGGGGGGGTGTGTGGGGGGGGGGGGGTTATGTATGTGTGTTTGAAATGAGAGAGGGAGCGTGAACAAGGAGAGAGCAGTTACTTTTTGGACATGCTAAAGGAGAAGGTGATGCCCCCTGTGACCTGACCTATACTCACGTCAGTCAACATGGTGGACACACCCAGACACTTTAAATATGGACAAGTGTACATCTCAATATCTCAACGCTTGACTTGCGTAGAGTATGCAACGTATTTCCGCAAACAACATAGACCTCCACGTACTGTACTTTTGTGAAGTTGAAATAAATGGCGTCTCTTTTGCGTCCCGATATGTTGCCGGCGTGAGGAATGCTGCAGGGTCTTTATTGGTGCCAGTTCTGGTAACAGCCAAAGCATCTGAGGCATGCCAGGCCCGGGTGGGCTTGCCATTTATAAATAAATACACCCCTCACTGCGTGTGTGCGTGTTTTTTTTTAACATTCACGAGGCTTTGCGTGTGTTTGCATTCATCGTGCTGCTTCTATGTGCACGTGTCGGAGCAGGCCAGTCAACAAGATATCAGGCCGGGTGGGCCTCCCGCTGCAGATTTGACGGTCGCTCGTTGGGTATTTAGAGACGGTGAAAAGCCCGTCCTGGATTCATGCGGATGAGCCTCACGTGCGGGCGCAGCAGGAGGTCACATGTACGCCTGAGCCGGGACAACTCCATGGCTTTAAAGGAAGCGAAGCCCCGTGACATGTCCCACGTTTGAAACAGAAGTCTGCCGTCAGCCGTCACAAAGTGCATGTCTTGGGCATTTTGGGGGTTTAGTGGAGGCTTCTTTGTAAAAATGCATTTTCATTTGATGAAAGTGCAATAAACCCGAGGATGCTGCTCCCGTTGGTGTCATATTATCCGAGCGTTTGCTTATTGTGTCTTAAAAGGAGGGATTCATTCATTTTAATTTGGAATGTGCAGAGTGAGATCAACGTGCGGTGTCTGAATGCACACGTGGTTTAAGGGCTTACAATAAACACTGGGGGGGGGGGGGGTATTAGTTCCACCAGAAACCGACGTTTCACTGCACCAGAATAGCCGCTCTGTCTCCAAACCCGAGACATCGGCGGCCTTTTGACCTCCTGCGGCGCGACCAGGAATGTGCAGAAGGTGTAGATTTAAGACCCCCCGAGTGCAGTCGGTCCGAGCGACACCTCGGTCCGACGCGTTGAGTAATGCACGCTTTGGAGGTAGATTGCAGCCGGTGTTTCTTCAATACGTGTGTGTTTGTGCAGAAAGAGGAATGTGCAGCGTCGGGCGTTTTTTTTCTCTGCAACGATCTTAGAAGTCAGACTTGGAGACGGGAGGTGGATTTCTGCCTTGCGTGAAGGTTGTCGGCTCAACGGTCGCGCAAACTGAGGCCACGCCTCCCGAGATGATTCTCATAGTGTTTACAGGAGCCAAAAACAACAGATTTCCACTAGTTCTTTTTTCTTCTTTTAAGCTCATAAGAGAAATCGTTTTCAGATGTATTCAGATGGTCTTTTTGTTTTCTTTTTGAGGGCCTTGCGTGCATGCAGTGCCCATGTAAATAAACTCTTTACCTAAAGTAGGAGGTGTAGGGTTCCCGCTGTGTGTGGTCCTCGTGCGAAATAACGTCTCTCGCTGGAAATTACACGGATTGAGGTCGATTGTCGGGAAATTCCTCCCGCGGGTTAACGAGCTTCTGTATCTCTTTTTTTTTTTTTCATACCACCCGATTGTTTCCGTTTAACGGTTCAGATACCGTCGTGCACACGTGTGTGTGTGTGTAGTGTGTAGTGGCCCTTTTTTTAAAAGGCAGTTGAGAGGCCTCCGCACGCGCTCGCTGGACTTCCTGTTCTGCATCAACTTTACAGCGTCCAAAGCTTTTACACTACTTTGCACTTAGCAGCCCTTTTTTTTCCATCCGGAGAGCCAGCAAGCAGTCTGCCGGTGATGGATGGCCGAGGAGGCCGAAAAGGGGGTCTGGCTTAATGTCTTATTAATCGTCCGCTGTCAGTCAACACGGGACCTGCTTGCTTTCCTTAGTAAATGTTCCCGGGATTAGGAATTGAGCTTCTAAACGGTCACAAACGCTCTTTTTCTTTCTTCTATTACACCAAAAAAAATGTATGTTTTTGCTTGTTTTAGCTCATCGGCTCGTGTAAGGCTGCAGCACCAGTGATTCAAATCTAAAGCCGTGAAGGCAGCAATGTACTGAGTCCAGATACAGTCTGATGACGGTCCGAGCCTTTAGATGGAAGGACTGTTGAATCAAACCCAGTGATTCAGCGCCGCGTCCTCTAAGGAAATCCCTGTGAGGACGAAGGAATTTTAATATGTCTCGTTCTGCAGCGTAACGATGGCGAAATGGAGATAGTGGCCTTTTAGGCTTTTATCTCTGCAGTTTTGATAAGTGTACAGAGTACTTACCTTTCACCTGGATCTTTATTCTGGCGACAGACTGTCTCGCATATCACTTTCAGACCGGAGACCGTTTTCACCTTCACATCTCATTTACGGTTTCATTGGGAGGGGGGGGGGGTGGAATGAGTCACGTTTGAACAATTCTCCTTTTTTTTAATTTGATAAATGTGGTTAAATAAACCTCTTCGTTTAAAAAAAAAGCATTAAGCGATGCTATTACTCAGAAGACGTGAGACGGCATTAATTAACAAATATCGGGGAGCACTGGACGCAGGATGAGGGTGGGGAACACCTCTTCTGGACATGTGCAGCCACACACACACACACACACACGCACACACACACACGCACATCTGGCAAAAAATAAACACTGGAGGGAAAAGGGAGGTGCAGATGATGGAGTGGTGAAGTATCCGTCCAGTCCATTTCCTTCTCTGTGTTTTTCGACCCCCAGCTTTTTTTTTCATTCAGAGGGAGAGAATGTGCCGGGCACGCCTGTGTTTTCTGTAAATATCGTGGGTCTCCTCTCGAGCCATCCGTCCTCCCCCCCCCCCCCCACCCCTCCTCCCTTCCTCCCACCAAGCCTCCTCGTGGGGAAGGAAGCTGACCCTCTCCACCCAGTAAGAGGTTAAATCCCGGAGAGAGAGACAGAGAGGGGGGAGAAGGGTGTCGGCCTAGGACCCCTTTCGACTGACAGCAGGAAACACTCGGAGGAAACAGAAAGGAATTGTGTGTCCGCTTTTTTTTTTCTTCAATAGCAACGGACAGGATGTGTAATGTCAGTGCGGCGCTGCACTCTGTGGCATGTCAGGGCTCTGCAACCTCCCATTATGTGTCCTCACTGGATAGCTCTCCTACTACGAGAGCGCTTGGCATTTAGGGCGTTACATAGGACTCAAAATCCCCCCCCCCCTGCAAAAAACTAAATAAAAACTGGCTAAACTGGCTTTTTCATGCACTTGTCAATTTTGAGATGTTGGTCTATTTCCATATCGTGTCTCGTGGTGAGAAAACATCCAAAAGACACATTTAAGTGTTTATTCTTCCAAACTTGTGTCTATTTGCGCTTGTATATTTCTTCTAAATTCCCCCACAGATTTGCATGAATGCCTCATTTAAACAAAACATTTCAGAAAACTTGTAATACAAATGATTAATGTTCTTGATTTTCTTGTGTTACCCTGTTCACATCCCCTTAAAAACTGTCCTTTTATTCATTAAAGGCCAAGAATCAAACTTTACAGAATTACCAAAGTTTGCTAAATACAAACGGCTAACGGGCTAACGGGCTAACGGGCTAACGTTGACTGAAACAAAAGGGCCTTGATATCCAAAAGACGTTATTATAATCATGCAGCAACATGAAGCAGAGCACACCGGTATCAGCAGCATCACACACACACACTCCCTCTGAGTCCTGCTGCTCTTTGGATTCAGTCCAAGCAAAGACGCCGTCGACAGTTTCAACCTCCGTCACCTCTTGGTCGACGGGGTTGAAAAACAGACCGGACTCTTGATTCAATAGTCTCCTCGTTGACTCCACAGAGAGACAAAGTTCCTCTGGAGACCTTCGACCATGTTTCAATGGAGGTCCATCTTGTCAGGTCGTAATCAATTATGCTAATGACAAACATAAATGGAGAAACGGGGTAAATATATTGTGATACACATCCAAATGAATGGATTAGAAAGGATTTCTCCGATAACTTTGCGTAAGTAGATCTTTAAGTTCTGAATATTTTGAAGGGGGGGGGGGACAAGCGCCCTACTGGCTCCGCCCACAGCGGTGGCAGTTTGACTGACATCTTTTTGTCACATCTGGGGACCAAACAAAATATTGACAGACATCTCTTATCTGCTCCCCACATTGTCCTCGTTGTTACTATAACCGTGGATTCTCTTTTCATTTATTACGGCTGTTTTATGATCGTTACCCAGCGAAATGTGTGAAAAGAACAAAAGGTTGATTGTTCTGAAGGTATTTCTTGAAGCCACTGGCTTCTTGTTTTGGGTCGGGACTCTTCAAATGGTGTCTTGTATTGGGATCATGGTTCAGATACGTACCACTGGGACTTGATGGTGACGTCATTGCTTATAATACGGCTCACATATTTTTTTTACAACTCCTCTGGTGAGCTTATTATATGATGTCGTTGAATTTGTTCTGTTTAATACTGTTTTTCAGTCAGTTTTGCACCTACACGCAGAATACCTATTTATTTATAGACACTATGAACTATGCATTGATGTTATTATTCAATGATTGATTCAAATACATTTCTTTATTGATGCAGTGAGGCCGAACTGCAGCTTTCACTCACGTTCACCCGTTCTGAGCTCAAGGCCTTCACACAGCGCGGGCGCTTTCTAATCACGCGACAATACATTAGTTTTTGTCACGAATGCTTTTCACACGGATCGCAAATATTTCCCATTGACGCAAATTGATTTCGTAGCGAGGTCTTTTTTTTCTTCTCTTTTTTCCTCTGAGCTTTCGCGCAGCGATTAAAAAAGAAAGAAAAAGAGCATCAACTCCTAATCGTGAAGCCAGCGCAGACCAGATCCACCCCTCGCCTGCTTACCTTTCACAATAAAAGCCCCCTCGACGTATAATGTTAGCTGGTGAGTATTTCACACGAGTTTGAGGCCTGCTCAAAAATAACGAGAGCCCGAAGAAGCAGTCAAACGTACGCGAAGGGGCCATTTCCCGAACTTCTGTTATTCTTCCGCTCGAAGACCCTTTTTTTGTCATCCCTTCGCGTAAATGTGCTTTTTTGCTGGGCTGAAAATGACCCAGAAGGCCTAAAGGGAAACACAAACACCCGCCAGACTCCTTAATTAAAATTCACGAAGGCCCAGACCTCGGACCTCGACCTCGATGGATGATTCCAACCGTGCTTTTAAAAATCTCCTCTGATAACAGGTCAAGTTTGATGCTTAAGATCTTCATAATCTTTCTGCTTGGGGGGGGGCGGTCTTCATTGCTCGCCCATCTCTGTCTTGTTTGACCACTCTCTCTCTCTCTCGCTCTCTCACACACGTGAAAAGATTGATTGGATGTCTCAGGCTCGGCTCGGTTAAGCTAAATATTTTAAGTGTTTGAGGTGCGGTTGGCTTCGGACCCCTCGGTGATGGTCTGTAGTTGAATCCCGGTGTGGGGGGGGGGGGGGGGGGGGTTCTCTCGGCCCACGTCAACTCCCCACCACGTTCACGTGTAGAATTAATTTAGCTTGAAATCAGACGCACATTACAGCCTCAGGGAAGCACAATATGAGGCCAAAGATATACTGAGCAGCATATATGGTTGTTTTTATATATATATATATATATATATATATATATATATATATATATATACGCCCCGCTCAGACTAAGCAAAGGAAGAAAGAATTGTTGATACGTCTGGGAAAGATTTCCCTCTGTTTGTTCAAAGGTGCATTTAAGTGACGCTACATTAAAGGACTCGACGTAGGAATCACTCGGTGTCCTAAACCCTCCAAAATTACAACCCACCAGGGCCCCACGTTGTGGTTAACATCAGCCTGGACCCACTCACTTTGGAGAAGAGTGAGAATATAATTGTCAATTTGGAATAAGAGTGCATTTAAAGTATGATTGGTTGATTACACATGCAAACACACACACACACACACACATACTCCTGTATCAATTCTGCACAAATGGATCCAGAGAAATCACAAAAGGTTGCTCGTATATGATAAATAACGATCCGTATGCAGGTTTGTGTGAACATCTGATGTTCGAGTGTACATTTCTGCAAAGGGGGGCAGATGGTGCGATGATGTGGAACGTGTGCATAACAACAATAGAGGGCTCTCTTAACGCCTGCAAACAATTATTTCATATAGGAAAAGGATCGTCAAGAGATTTAAGAGGAAAAAATACGACAGCCATGAATTTGCTGTCCTCTGGCTTTTGGTCTAAGAAAAGCAAAAAGAGAGATTCATGAGAAATGCACTTGAGGAATGCCAACAGCATTAAAAACACATAAAACATTTACAATGGGACAAATATTGATGCCAATAATAAGCACATTACAAGCTATACTCTTATCTTGCTTTCTTTAAGCTGTGATTGACAGCTGCAATAAGTAATATGAAGAAAAAAATAATGCCAAGAATCTCCAGTCATAGCCATAACATCTTCAACCTGTCAGGAAATGGAAAGAAAACTGTACAACAACCCGTAGCGCCATCTGCTGGTCATAAGTAGACATACACACACATTACAGCGTCATGTTTTTATTATTTGGTTTGTGCATTCAAACCTTTTCTCATTTTGAATAAAATCAAAACATTTAACAGTGACAAGCTAAAAGGCATTTTAAAAAAAAAAATTTATTGTCAAATTCAATATAAAAGTGAATAATTTAGTCCCAAACACAAGTTAGATGTATGAATAAAACGAATAATAAGATGCCTGTATTATGCATTCGTTGAGACTGTGTTATGTAAAGGTGTAAGTCTTCAACAATAATAAATAACTGTATTAATACATTGGTTAAGCTCTATAATATTAGTAATCCATATTCTAGAGCCTCTTGTCTTTATGATCAGGATAAAGTCACATGGCCTCCCCAATAACCAGGTCTAGTGACCACACATGACCTTTTATTGTCCAGCAGCAACCAGCATGCACATTGTAGAACATGTTTTATGAAACTCTTCCTGTATAGTTGATCCATTCAGACAGCCGGATACACAAGACGCCATAACTCCATCTGAGATGGAGGAGCATCACGCTGCGTAAATATTTACAGCACATTGCACACAGACGATCCACTTCTTAGTGGGATATTTCATCCCGGCAGCAATCACGCGGCCCGTTCCACGTGAGTCACCGCTGTGATCCAGCTATTCGTCCTCCATGACTGAAACATTACTGAAAGCGCTATTTAGAAATCCGCTTAGCCGTCCATGCAAATTTTCATTTTGTATGCTTTTTTGTTGTTGTTTTGTGTGCTTTATTGTGTAAATGACAAGCCATCGGCTATGGTGTCATTGTAATTGGTGATTAAGAAGCATTTGGTGGCGTCGGGTTTGGATAATAGAGGCACTGGAAAATAAATCTGAGTGTATATGTATATGTATGTAAAGAAGAAGAAAAGAAGAAGAAGAAAGGAGGGGGGGGGGGGGCTTTCTCACAATTTTCGCACATACGTAATAATCATTCGCTGAATTATGCATTGTGATGCTTTTTGTATTTATTTAGTTTTATTTCCCCAAACACCTGCACAGTGTGGAAGCTGTGTTTTTGTTTCTACGTGAGGCGAAAATGAGGATTGATAAAGCCCATGAATAGTTTGTCTGAGGGATTTAGCTCCAGATGTGTGCATTCTGCAGAATATCCCTTTTCACTTTTCCCTTTTACCCTTTTACCCTTTTCCCCTTTTCCCTTTTACCCTTTCCCTTTTTCCCTTTTCCCTTTCCCTTTTACCCCTTTTCCCTTTTACCCCTTTTCCCTTTTCCCCTTTCCCTTTTACCCTTTTCCCTTTTACCCTTTCCCTTTTACCCTTTCCCTTTTCCCCTTTTCCCTTTACCCCTTTTCCCTTTCCCCTTTTCCCTTTTACCCTTTCCCTTTTACCCTTTTCCCTTTTACCCTTTCCCTTTTACCCTTTCCCTTTTCCCCTTTCCCTTTTACCCTTTCCCTTTTCCCCTTTCCCTTTTACCCTTTACCCTTTTCCCTTTTCCCAACAGCTGACAGCCGGATGCAAACCGTGCCATGTCAATATGGCACAGTGTGGACACCGGGGAAACTATATTTATATATTTATGTTATAATTAAGTGCACTGCCTGTTGCCTTATTGCAATATTGCAGGATAAGTATGGAACATTTGGATTACAACCCTTATTCACGAGTGAGTTGTGTGAGATTAAATAACATGGTAAACTTCCCCCTTAATTTAAACCAAAAACACGTTATTTTAAGGGTCTGTGTGATTAAATGTGATTATAATAAATCTATTGAACATGTTATGTCACTGTCATTTAAGGGCAAGTACATACTAATATATCCTTATTGGATAGCTGGATCTGCAGACAAATAATGCAGGGAATTTAAATTGCACTAATATAAAACATGACACTAGAGGGCGATAGAAGCACAGCTATATAAATATAAATAAATATAAATATACCCACCAAATCTTCTTGAATCAGAATCTCCGTATTCGTGTTGTTCTCATTGTAGTGCACAGAAATAAAAATACATCAAAGTACAAGGACAACCGAGCTGAACGAGGGTAAACATGAACATTGAGCTAATATATCCATACGAGTAGGTGACAAAATAAATACATATATATCCATACAATGTGTATAAAGTTAGACTGTTTCTGTAATACTGTACTACTGCAATGGTGATGAGTGCTGGAATACATATTGAATGACTGATGTAACAGGCTGCTTTACACATGACAATGTATACAACTTTGATGGACAGTTTGATATGTACATGGTGCCAAAAAAACACATTCTGATCAAATATAATGTCATTTAACTGATGTTAACTGCTCATCAGAGAGATGGTTCTTGTTATTTGTTTAGCGTACGGTGCTCTGTAGCGCCTCCCAGAGGGGAGAAGCGTGAACAGGGTGAGTCCAGGGAGGGAGGAGCCTACGGGGATACTTCATGGGGAACGGGATACTTGAAGACTTTGAGGATGGACGCTCCCCCTGCAGCTGCTAATGTGCAGCACGCTCCTCCACACCGACGCATGGCCGCATGGCCTGTCGGTTCGTCCACGTCTGACGCTGCGGCATCAAAACCGTCCAATCAGTGACCCCGACGGGGGGACGCAGCGACGGCTTCCTGTTAATAATGAAGTGTAGGGACGGCGTGTTATCGTGCCTGTCGGTGGGGCACTTGTTCTTTGCTGAGCTTTGCTCTGGTGAACAATGAGGCAGGGAGTCTGGATGTTTCTGCCCAGCTTTAGTAACGCCTCGCTAACACAGGCCCGAGAGGTGAATTCACACAAAGCGCCGGCCTAGGGTTCAGGAAACAAACCCACCGGGTTGGGTTCAGGCAGAGCATCGCGGTTCATGCTCAAGATAAGTCCTTCAACTACGCTTCAACTGCTGCTCTTGAGCCACGCTCCCGTCCAGCCGGCTCAACTCGCTCCCACCGACTATCCTCTGCATCCACCTGGCCGATCCTCACCCCCACGGCCTTCTCCATTCCCCGCTTCCAAGTTAATAAACCCGGCTTATCACCTCACCGAGCGTCGGTCCACCGTGCTTAAGCCATAACGCGAAGAACCTGGACAAACTTTGGACTCCGACACACAACTTCCCGACCAGGCCTTTCCTGGTGGACGAGTGGATGAGGAGGTGGTTTTCAGGCCGTGACCCGGGCCTCAAGGAGATCCTTCGCTGTCTCTTTGTTGGCCTTTTTGCCTTTATTAGATAGAACCGATGGAGACACGCAGCAGATATGAGGATATATGGTATCTTCTCTTAAATGTAGTACTTGCGTACCGCGCTGCGAACAGATCGGGTCCGGTCTACATCCAGGACATGGTCAAACCGTACACCCCAGCCCGTTCACTTCGCTCGGCTTCTGCCAATCTGCTTGTAGCTCCTTCACTTCGAGCTAAATCACGACTGTTTGCTGTGCTGGCTCCTCATTGGTGGAACGAGCTCCCCACTGACATCAGGACAGCAGAAAGTCTCTACATCTTCCGGCGCAAACTAAAAACACATCTCTTTCGACTATACCTTGAATAGGTAGCACTTAAATGCCGTAGTAGCACTTAAATGTCCCTTACCGATAGCACTTCAGTAGCACTTAAATGGCACTTACGGATAGTACTTTGTAGTTTGACTTTATTGAAGAAATTGTACTTGCTTGATTCTTGTTGTTCTGAGTTTGGACTCACGGTTTAATGCACTTATTGTAAGTCGCTTTGGATAAAAGCGTCAGCTAAATGACATGTAATGTAATGTAAAGTAAATGTACTTTGTTACATTCCAGCGTTGCTTCTGGCAGATTAATAAATGGAGAAAACCCTTCAGAAATGATTCAAACGCGACTACTTGGGACTGCTACTCTTGGACCGTAGATGCTTTTTTTTTCGTGACGCTCTCGCATGTCGATTAAATGTTGGACTATTGAAGATAACGAAATTGTGTTTTTGCTTTGAAAAATACATTTAAATTCAGAAAACGCCGTGCATGAACTCCGTAGAGGTCACGTTCTATCCATTCGTCACCGATGCACCAGCTAAGCTACATTTCCTCACAGACACTAAATGAGTTGGATCACACAACGCCTTTAATTCCTGCGTGTCACGGAACACAAGCTGCGAGTGTTTCCAGCATCTTCATGCTTTATCAAGCAAGCTCCCGAAGCCTTTTTTAATTTTTTTTAAAAAATCAGTCAGGCTGGAGGGCTTCAAATTAGCTCAAAACAAGACTCATCTCGCCCGTACTGTGGAGTCTTTGAAACGGGGCTTTATCTTTTCTTTTTTTTTTCCAGGGTTATTTATGGAGAATAATAAACACCCGAGTGGGTGTTAGTTAGACTGTGGACGTGGAAGGAGCTCTTAAAAGCGGCTCCCGCAGTAAAGAAACGTCTTGGGTGGACTTGAAGGTCGACTTGAAGGTCGACTTGAAGGTCGACTTGAAGGTCGGGTTTCGACGCTGGCTCCGGCCCATTTCACGAAGCCGAATGGGACTTTGACGACGGGAACAGAAACAGTCGAGTCGTGGGTTAAAGATTACCAGCTTTCTCTTTTTATTGAAAAATATAGCTGTTATTTCAAAAAGAAAATGGAGAGTGAGGAAGGTAAATATATTAATATACTGTAAAACCGGAATAAGGAGTAGGAAAAGAAAAGAAAACAGTACATACTTGGCATAACACTACAGCCACTGAATAGAAAAAGAAAAAGAAAAGAAAACATTCAACAGCAGAACTCTGAGCCACTTTTTTCACAGTCCTTATCTTTTATTTATTTATTTTCTTTTCCACTCACCAAACAACAGAAAACTCTGAAGCCGACCCGGAGCAGAAAGTACCAGCGAATTCCTTTTTAATGGTTTATTCTGGAACTTTTTTCCGACAGAGAAACGAAACGCCAGAAAGTTTTTAAGACAATTACAGGAAAGTATTTCAGCGTCATTTTAATACACTTTCCCCATAATGCAAGTACTCGTGAATACTATTTGTGTTCAAGCCACTAACGTTCTCGTAGTTCCTCACGCGACCGCTTCCCGTAATCGTCGTTGGCACAAAATTATATTTACATGACTTGATTATAACGGCGCCAGATGAGGAGTGTGTGGGTTTTTTTTCTTCCGTTTTTCTAAAGGTTGTTTTCTCGGTGATGGACGTGGAGGATCGAAGCTGCCCAAACAAAATCAACCGACCGATGGAAGTAAAAAGACATCTTAAAATTTGGCCCGTTTACATTAAAATATAACAAGAGTTCTGACTCAAATCAAACCATCTCTATACACAAGAAAAATTAAATAAAGAAATTAAAACAAAAATCCTGCTGACAGTATGGTCCGGACATACTTGGCAAATTTCCCTCCAGGTCGCTTACGATAATGCAGAACTTCTTGCAAAAACCTGTTTCATGAAGACGTTTTTTTTCCCAAAACGTGAAGGTAAGAGTGGCACAGCGTCCCGCTTCAATGCCGGAGAAATGCAAATTAGTTTTCTAACACCCAAAAAAAAAAAAGGCCAGACATTAAATCAGGAATACCAGAAAGAGCACACCTCCGCACAAGAAAGCCAAAAGAGGAACGGCCCACCTGTCTGTTCCTGGAAAAGCTCCAGCTGGTTGGGTGGGGGTGGGGGGGAGGCCACATGATGGGTGGATGTACTCATCCGCTCCCACTGTGTGATTTGGGCTGCGCCGGTGGAGGTGAACGGCATCACTGCCCCGGGACACACCTGGTGCCCGTCGTTCAAGCGGCTGCGCTCCAGCAACACTTTGTACAAGGTGCTTTTAAAAAAAAAAAAAAAAATGTAATACATCCTCTGCCTTCAGAGACGAGCCTGAACACGCGTCTAGAGAAAAGAGGATACGTCTCCTGGATGAAGCCCAAGCTATTAATTGATTTGACAAGTTTTTTCCTACTGCAACGAACTCCCCTTTCAGAAATACACACGATTACCCACAAACCACCACTCCTGTCCTGTTGGTTACATTAACACAGGAACACATACACGAGGCCTTCTGTTTTTTCACAATTCAAAAGAAAACGTGAACGTCTACTCGAGTCCGTTAATTAAGTGCCATGCAGCCGACTTCTATGGAAAGAAGCTCACTCTGCAGTACCATGAAGTCAGAACCCCCCCCCCCCCAAATCTAAACTTTTAAAGACGTAGCAGTGCACATTATAATCCATCGCTTATGTAAAACGTATGATAAACTACCACAGCTTTCTGTGACTTTACAAAATGGAAAACAACCAAACTCAAATAACAACTTCCAGATACTCTATGTACATCAAATAAAGTAAAAAAACAAAACAAACAGAAATCACCCCTTTTAAGTCTGTCGGGGTCAAAAGTAATATCTACTTTCTCTATTTAGTGTCAATGCCGAGACGTCGTCCACGATCACTCCCACACTCGGGGGTTTCAAAGCCTTGTCCTTTTTCCTTCCCCCCCCCCCCCCCTCTTCCTCGTTCGGGCCACATCTGGTTTGTGACCTCGCATATCCTTCTCCTCACTCTCCAAATAAGGGGGGGGGGGGTCGCCCTTTACTTCTCAAGTGCTTTAGGCCGGAAGATTTGTAGTGCGGACGAGCTCGGAGGAGGAGGTTTGACCGCGGGGTGTCGGTCTTATTTGAAAATGGAGGATTCCCCAATCGTAATGAGTTCAGAGTCTGACATTGCATTAAAAAAAAAAAAAAAGAGCCAGTTTGTATGCACTCGGCTCACAGTGTCCTTTCTACAGCACAGTGAATAAGGCTTAATTGGTTTAGTTTATGAAGTTGAACAAAGTGTGCAGAGATACGGTTGATGTACAAGCAGCTTTAAAGCAGATGTGGCCCCGCCTAGACTCGAAATCCCAGATCCTCCAGCTCGGTCCTCTCGGCTTAGTGTCCCCCGAGACTGTTCGAGGCAATGAAACCGGCCTACACTCGAATCTCGTCGTCGTCGTCGTCATCCATGTAGGAGAATTCCCGGTCTTCCTCCCCACGTGGCGAGCTGTACTTTGCGCTGTCCGTGTCGGCGTCGTGGAGGTGGTACTGGGGCTTCTCCTCGGAGACGGAGCCGGAGCTGGACACAGAGTAGCTGTCCAGGTTTTGGTGGTGGTTGTTGTTCCGGGTGTGCAGCTCCAGGGAGTAAGGTGCCGCCGCGGGCTTCTGCTGGTACATGCGAGGCGGCCTCGCCGGGGCCCGCCCCTCCGCGTCCTCGTCTTCGGCGTCGATGTGGGGAATGAGGGGGGGCGACGCGCCGCCCTCGCTGCCTTTCCCCTCTTCGTAGCCGAGGTCGTCCTCCTCGCAGCCCTTCTTCTCCATCACGCTCAAGATGTCCCCGAGCATGGAGGGCCCCAGGTCAATGTGGAAGGACATCATGGACTCCGCGTGCTTCATCCCGCCCCCTTTAGGCACGAAGGGGGGCAAATCCGTGAGCTCGCCGAAGTGACGCTCGTCGAACTCGGCGTCCGACGTCGCCATCGCCGCCGCTCCGTTCGCCGGCCTGCTCTCGATCTCCGACAGCCTCTTCATGGGGCTCGAGGAAACGCTCTTGGGCAGTTGTCCGCCCCGGTTCATATCCTCTTCGTTGAGGTAAGGCAGGGATATGGCGTTCTTCACATAGGCGGAGGAGCCACCAGAGGGCCCCTTCGTGTTGTAGTCGTACTTGTCCCCCCGGTTGACCGACTGAGAGCGCTTGCTGCTTCTGAAGGTGCGGGACAGCAGACCCGGTTTGGGGCCCGGGGAGACCTGCTTGGTCTCCGGCTCCCTGGGAGGTTCCCCCGACCGGGTGCTGAGAAATGAAGTGTCCCCAAAGGCGTCGCCTCCCCTGCCGACGTGCATGGTGTGGCGGAAGTCCCCCAGGGGGGCGCTGATCATCTCAGCCGTGAGGTCGAGCCGAGACCGCCGCTTCGACTGGTTGGAGTTGTTCACCAGTTGCTTGAGTATCGGCATGATGGCAGGCCCGTCACTTAAAATCCACAGGAGGGAAATTAAACTAGGCTCTGTCGGGAGTTCAGGAGAGCTCCCTCTGAAAGACGTGGGCAAACTGTAGGAGACGTGGTCAAAGAAAAGTAGAATTCCAGGTGTTTAATGTGAGCAGCCATTCTGGTCGGGCTTCATCGTACCTGTGGAGAAGAAAAAGAGAGAGCGTTGAAGCCACATCAGCACTCATGCAATCAATGACGGACACCATTTTATTCTGCTGCAAATGCATCATACCACTTTTTTTAAATGCTTCTCTAAAAGAGCTACGCCTATTCCATTTATCATCACCCACTGTCACATTACTCACTCTGTATGTCCTGTACTTCAAAAAAAAGCCTCACTTGAGCGACACTCAACTAACGAAAAGCTTTTCTTTCTATATCTAAATAGAAAGAAAAAACACCCCGAGTGAAGCTTCCCAAGGCAAAAGAAGTTCAATTCAAATGGGTCGTCCATTTCTTTTTTTTTTCTTGTCGCCCCTAACAACTCTGCTGTCACATTCAGTTTTTTTCCAAGTGGCTGCAGTGTCCGCTGCCTCGGCTGTGCTTTAGTTCCCATCGAGGCGCCCTGACTGTTACATAAAGCAGCAAGATACAGGATACAGGATACAGGATACAGGGAGCCGGAGCAGTTCAAAGCTGGCAGGAATAAAATTATGAAGAAGAAGAGAAAAACAGAAGTGGAGCGGCACTTCTTCAGTGTGAATCGACTCGCAGCGCAGCTCAGAAAAGTTCAGACCCTTAACCTTAACCTTCCATTGTGTCATTCTCTCAGTTTTGGGCCATTTTGTTTTCGAAAGCCTCCCCGATATTTTTGTTCAGTTCATTTTCTTTCCCACTAAACACACATCGATGGCACAATTTGACCTGCGTAGGTCTGTCGGCTCTGGCAACGGCCAAGTCAATAATTAAAACAGGAAGCTCACCTTGACCCTGTACCTGGGCCGAGTTTCTTTCAACTCGAGCGGAAGACGGCGCTCGTTTCAGACACCAAACTGACCCCACCCCCACCCCCAGCGCGTCACCGGAGAGTCGAGCCCTGAAACGTGACCTTATGGAGTGGAGAGACGAGGTCTAAAACACCCACTTGTGTGCCAGCTACAGTCCACTAGCTCTCTGCGTTAACAAAAAGGGTGCAATTGTTTTAGCCAGACAGCGGCCGTTCTCTGCTGGAGCCCACGCTCCAGGCCACGGTGAATGAATGGGGAGCTTCAACTCGACGATATTCCAGAGGAACGTCACCCGTGAAAACATTTGCATCTCTGACAAGAACCCATTCAAATTGGAAAGGCAACTGTAGCACTGGAGGGAACAGAGGGACGTTTGATAGATGGCAGAAGCTTGCGCTGGCTTTTTTTTCCTCCTTGTGTTATTTTGTTGCCGTTAGCGGCGGAGAGACAACAACGACGACAAAAGACGGCGTTTTACGAGCGCTACTCGAGTCGGGGTTCCATTTCAAAGCCCTTGGAGTTCAAGTGCACGCCCTTGTACGCAACAACCAGAAGAGGCTTATTGCTGTTAGGGAGGCTATTTGAACAGCAACTGGGTGCCAAATTATAAGATTACGGCGTTGAGCAAACGAATGCCCACAAAGTCCGTCGGGAGCCGACTCATGGCGGTAATGCGGTATGATCCATCATTAGTGAAAAGCCTGCATCGCTCCACGCCCATGTGCAGCGGCCAATTAGTACCCGCCGCACACAAGGAGGCCGTGGAATGTGTGACTGACCACTCAAGACGACTCGGCCCGATTGGTTCCTCCCCGCCGGCCGTAGCTTTTGTCTTTTCTCTGCGGCAACATCCGAGCAGAGCGCTGGCTGACCGAGCGAGCTTCCTGCCTCTTTTTTTTTTTTATCCCCTACATGGAGAGATCCGCTCATTCAGATGGATGGCTTGATTAACCCTTCCTGGTGGCCACATGCAGGGGCAACGAGGCAATCCCCCCCCCCCCCTTCCCGCGGTGCTATAGCTGAATGCCTTTGAAGTGCCTCGACACTCAAACTCTCGCATTAAAATATGTCGGTGGGTGCTCAAATATCATAAAAAGGTGCAAACCCCCACACCTTCAGTCAGTCCAGGAAATGGCCCATTTATTGTAAATTGCCCCACCCCCCCCTCTCAGGATCACCAAGACCCCATTATAGTATGCATGACAAAAGATGAAGCCCGGCCTGCAGGCAGTCCTGTCATATTCAGTTCCAGCCCTTCAGTATCATGGAGAATGGCAGTGTTGTGTGACTTTTAAAAACCCTGTAATGCTATATTATATAATTGCAAAGCAATTGTAGCGGTTTCAAATTGTATTAACATATTTCTCTCAGTCCATCCAGGCTTTGACGTATGGATTGGAATTAATGTTGATTTGCTGACGTGGGGAAGATTAATGCCACGCAACAATAAATAAAAGTAACAGCGCATAACTCTGCGTTTGCTCCAGAAGTCAACTTTGTGACCAGGGATTCCAGTATGACCAGTATGGCCAGTCCGGCCAGTATGGCCCACACCACCAGCGCTCTGGTGGAGCCAAACAGACGAGCGGCTCAAAGCCGTCCAACCGCCCCATGTCAGAGCAGCCAGTAAGCCCAAAGAGGTGCCGGGTATCATCTCGTTGGGTTTCAGTGCCAGCCCGTGACGAAGCCCTTACGCAACACTGGAAGTGCCACATGACTCCAGCTCAAACTGAGCCGAGCGCTGACGGAGCCGTGAATGATTCAGAGCGTCGCGTGTCGCCGGCCGACCTCCTGCCGGGGCGCGCGGGATGACATCATAACAACCGGCGCTCGGTCTCACTCTTGTAATCCCGTGGATCACGGGGCGCCATGGAGTGCTGAGCCGTCCCACGCCACTCTCTCTCTCTCTCTCTCCTTCCACCCAGTGAACAGGGGGAAAAGAGGCTTTGCTGATCCCATCGCAGCTCGGCTACCGTCGAGTTTAAAGCAACAGACGTGTAACACGGTTTCTGGGTTTATTTTTGACTGCGTTGTTAAATTTTCATAAATAGAGACAGAGACAGAATCTATCATTTATTCAACAAGGTGGAAGCCTCCATGCAAGAGTTACACGGAGACAAAAACAACGTGATGGGATCATATAAATATATATATTATATAAACAGCCCTTCCATTGGAAAAACAAATGCACAAAGAAAAAGATAGTCCAGGAAAATGTTTGCTGGGAACTTTGAAATAGTTTAAATCTTCCAACGTCTAGCTTTCAGTCCCATTGTCCTCGTCTTTTTTTAATATATATATATATATATATATATATATATATAGTGTTCAACACAGAGATGTTTCTGTCTGAGTAAAAGAAAACCTCTGCTTTGTTTAACCTTGAATCTGCTGCATTGTTCAAGCCCCGTTTGTCAGCGACATTGATATGCAAATGCACATTCGAGTCAGCCTTCGCCATCTATGACATCGCTACTCAACGAATCAAATGGCGCTGCATAAGAATGGGGGAACGTTCTCAACTCTGACAAAGAAGGTCGGCAAAATTTCATTCGCGGACACTTTGCGGGGGTCGCGGCCTCCAGCCCGAAAACACTGGATTCCCACAGGGGGGGGGGGGGGAGACCCTGCATTTAGGATGCAATATACACCATAATAAACTGTTGCATTCACATTTAAATAACCTTACTTCCCACTGGTTCTGTGAGTCCCATTTTTTTGTTGCATCGAAGCACATAAACTGTTGTATAAATTAATAGAATAATTCTACAAATAAAATGGAGCAAAGATGCTACAAAAATGGGCTAAAAATGAAGGAATTGGGGGACCTCATCACCGCCTCACGTCCTGCTGCTGCACGAAGCGCGTTCATGACTGCGAGCTGCGAGCGTGGAACCCGTTCTTCCTGTCCAACGTCATATCTGCTCACACAGCTCACGGGGCTAACCCCCGTATGACAAATGGCACAAATATCCCGAGCAGACGCAGACTAGAGGGCACGACCTACTGAGAGAGAGAGAGAGGGCGCAACAGGTGGAACTCCGAGGGAGAGTGTGACCGTGGTAACCGGATCATTTGACTTTGTTTTACCAGTTAATTCATTAAAATAGAGCATGTTTAGTGTGTGTATTATGTGTATATTATATAGAAAAAGGGAAAGTTTTTTTAATTTTTCTCTCCCCCTAAATTCAGCATAAATATTTATTATCGACCGTGGAAATCTTACATCCACATACATTACATCACACTCCTCCTCAGCCAGAGTATATCATCTTTAAATCAATTAAATAAATATCGATTTACAATATTCTGCCGAGGAAGATGCGAGTTGTGACCTGAAAGTTCAAGACTGAAAAAGAAGCCTTTATGCTTTACGAGGCAGAAATGTGAACATTTCAGTAAAACTTTACTAAATTTAAAATGTATGAAATCTCCTAAGGGCCCGTTTAATACCTTGATTAGACAATTACTCAGTGTCAACAGACGTGTGCTTACATAACAGTGTTTTAACTACGCACACTCATTCTAAGTATTTATTTTTTTCTAACTGGAAGGCACATGAGTAGAGATAAAGTGTGCAGGTCACATTATGGCCAACAGAACATCATGTTAGCCGGTTCTAGTCACAATAGAAAAGTGCATCGGGGCCTTCGTATAACATGAAGACGGACAAGATAGCGAGCGCTCATCATGGAGATACGTTTGGGGAAAATAAACCTGCATCAAGTGGGTGCTAACGCGCCCCCGTCTGCGCGTGCACCGCCTCCGGGGGGCCCTCGATGCCGCAAACCCGCCCAGAAACAAAAAACGCGGGGAGGATTAAGGGGCAAATAAAACCAGCATGCCTGAGCCGACCCTCTGCTCCGTGTGTGTGTGTGTGTGTGTGTGTGTGTGTGTGTGTATGTGACATGAGCTCAAGATGGCAAACTCCACACCTCCGTCAAAACACACACACACACACACACACACAAACAAACCTCCCGCTGACCCTCCAGCTTGACAGTTTGGAAAATCCATCTTCTATCGCGTTCAGTGTGTTGCACAAGCTCCCGTCATGACCTCCCAGCACACACACACACACACACACACACACTCAATAACACAATCCCCACGTGATTGGGTTAAGTGATTTATTTATTCTTTTTTGTTTTTTTTATCTCCACAAAATCCTGGATGGGCCTCCAAACGACTCTGCGCTTACAGTCAAACGGGCCTTTTTATAAAAGCTGTTACGCCCGCCCCGGTGGACAAAGTGTCGGGGTACCGGGTGTGCTCTCCAGCCAGAGAGGGAAAAGAGGAACCTCGGCTGAGAAAAAACAACAACAAGCTGACAGATATGAACATGTTTCTTGATTATGTAATAAGAAAAAATTTATGAATAATATCCTGAGTAAAAAAAATGTACCACAACCTCCCACCCATGTGGAGCAACAATACCGCAGGGATTAAAAAAAAGAAAAAAAAGAAGGGAGGGGGGGGGGAGGGAGGCACAGATGGGAGTCACTGAGGAGAAACACCCTCAAAAGGGTGAGTGGAGGGTGTCACCACATTGGATTCACTCCGTCATGCCATCACAGCGACAGACGTTCTTTCTCCTCGTCCAGCATGAAATGTACCCAAACCCTCATTAAGCTTACAGTGGAGGGATTGTACTACGCTGTGTGTGTGTTTGTGTGTGTGTGTCTGTGTGTGTGTGCGCACACACGAGTACACGTCTAATTAATAGCTGAAATCCGCCCCATCGGTCCCTGCCTTCACGGCCGGTGCCAGAGCGCCGGATTGCAGCCAAGTGGTTGAATTGTCCGTCCAATCGCTGTTGGACGGACAAAACAAGAGGGGGGGGGTGGGGGGGGGGGGGGGGGGGGGGGTTGTGCTAAAAAAGACAGAGGGAATCCAAAAATGCTCCGTTACGGCGGGGATGCCAAAGTTGCACTTGGCTTGCTTAAAAGTTAATGAGTTCAGATAGTTTACTGGTTTGATATCTGTTTGTTTTGTACCCCCCTAAAAGGAAGAGGGTCAGAAGCGCTCACGGGTTGCTCAGTATGAGACACTTGAGGGAACATAAATCACCCCAAAAAAAGAGACAAGCCGATGCCAGTGTGACCATCTTTTATACTCTTAAAAAACAGGACTGGTGCGCGTACAAACTGTGGTAAAACCAGCAGGAGGCCTCTCAGTGTAACTGGAAGATAAGTGACCGTTTTCTGTACTGTGTCAACTTCTAAAAAAATTAAAATAAAAAACGGCTTCTCTGCTTCCCCCCCCCCTCCCTCGCTCTCCTCCATTTATTTTTATAAGCGGTCCCCACCCGCTGAAGTCAAACACACAAAAGCGCCATGAAAAAAAAAAAAAGGGCCTCGGGGAAGAAGCCCTGATGACAAGAGGAGTTAATAAACCTCCCAGCCCAAACACTTGCACAGACAAAAAGAGTGCACGAGAGTCCACAAAACATGGCCACTTCGACCTGATAATAGCTATACACAACAACTGTCTGCAAGATGGGAAAAAAAAAAACTAAAAACAGAGCAGGACAGAGATAAAGACCTCGCATGACCTCGTAAAGCACATTGTTAACGTAATTGAGCCCTCGCTTGATTTACCTAAATCCATTGTGATTAGGTTAGTGCTGTGTGTGTGTGTGTGTGTGTGCGATAGCTCCTGCTAAAGTGACTCTTCGGGGAAGCTAAGCACACACAGACTGATTACATTTCAGCAGCTCGGCTATCCGAGTCACAGTGTGTCACTGACGTTGAATAAGCTGCGAGTCTCGTACTAACTCAATAAGTCAATTATGGTTGTCCAGCTGGTCAAAGTGGGAGGAATTGCTGATTTTATATCAATGTGATTTTTTTTTTTTTAATGTGGACAAAACCAGCGATTTGAAGATGCCACCTTGAGCCCGAGGGTTCAGTACTTTACTAGTTAAAGAAAGCAATCGTTAGTTGTGACAGTATGAAGTCATTTACACAAGATAATTGATCCTTGTCACATGATACGTGGCTTCTTTGAAAACCTGTATATCTGTCGGCCAGATGATAAAAGTGCCACATTCGCATGCATATTACCTGAGTGTGTGTGTGTGTGTGTGTGTTGCAAGTTTAAAGTCCGGCAACAGCTGTAAATCGGTTCAAGGGTCTCCGGGGAGGGTTGAGTCACAAACACACAACTCAAAAAATAAAAAACACACACACCCTGTTGGTTCCCAAATGGCAGACGCATTTCTCTGAATCTGAGGAAACGACAGTGTTACACAAAGAACAATGGATTAGTACGAACATACAAAAACTAAACAAGGCAGCTCCGTGGAAGACGAGAACCAAACCCTTAAGCCACACGCAGAAAACAGATCATGTGTCTGTGGGGGCCCAAATGTGACCCGAGGGTGACCTATATACAGTGATTCACATTCATTTAATACAAAAGAGACAAAGGGCCTCTGATCTGTGTGCAGGTAACCTTCCACCGCTATTCTAGTCGCGGCTCTGGAGCGCCGACCTAAAAACGTCCTCTCGAGGCTCGGCCAGGAAGATGCATATTCATTCACCAGAAGAAACAACAACAACAACAACAACAAGCCAGCAACTCTCACGGGATGATCAGACAAGCCCACAATGGTTCATGCAACTGTTCCCACGTACTAGTCGTACAGCGGGTGCCTCTTTTGTCTTTTTCCGTCCGCTTGAGAGAGAAACCACCTGTCTGTGTGCACGCAGAGCCGTAAAAACAATGGAGGGCTCGCTGGACTGTAAACGGGGCCAAAAGCCTGGGACCACAAAGACCAGCTGCACGGCCGTGTGTGTGTGTGTGTGTGTGTGTGTTTTCAATATGTCGACGTACGTACGTTCCCCCCCAAAACTATTATTATATAACTAGTATAGTGAGATACTGCGAGATGGGAACCGTAATGCAATCACTCGCGGTTAATGTTTAGCCGTGTATTCTACAGATGCCGCCATTGTTCACAGATCACAGTCGATAAAAGAGGAGATGTTGGATTTTAACGACAAAGAAAAAGGCACTTACAAAAGAACTTCTTATCTTCTTCTGCGTTGGCTGATAAACACGTTTATGCATCTTATTTAACCTTTATTTAGCGTGAGAGTTTCACAAACGTAAAATAACTGATAGTAGACTAAACCAAACATCATCCCCCCCAAAAAAAATTGCTACGGGTTCTTGGAATTAATTTCTAAGGAGGAACAACTCTGGTAATGATCTCAATCTGGACAGAGACCTCAGGCCGTAAAACACAGAAAGTAGGGCTGGAAATCCCTGGAGCTGTTTTTTTCTTCTTCTTCTTTTTCTAAAGTTGTCGCAGTCGGCGATGCTTGTGTGCCAAACAAAGATCCCAAAGTCTCGATAGCAGAGGCGCCGATTACATCGCCGCGATTAACAGATGAGACACAAACGTTAAGAATTGCAACCTATGGAGCAAAAATGTAAAACAAATCTATGACACACGTCCCAAAAATGTGTTTTGTACTAAGATAAGAATCCGGAGAACGTCAGCCAGACAGGTGTGCCAGCCGATGATGGATGAGGAATCCTGCAGAGGAGGGTTGGCCACTGTCAGCGTCACCGGAAACCGTTTTGGTTTTATTACGCTTTAAAAAACACGACGCAAGAGCGACGGCGCGCCGCGAACACACACCGCGGAGGCTAAAATCGTTGATCGTGTTATTTTAAAAGCTTTCGGCTGTGGAGCGGCAAGACTTACGAGAGAAGAATTCCCGTCGGACTGGTTATTATCCGCCACAATGGTCACGTTACACCGACTGTAACCAAAACAGATCCGAGAGATCGAGTGACGGGGTGCAGACTGGAAAGAGAGAGAGAGAGAGAGAGAGAAAGTGGCCTCTTTTTCCCCCGGGATGGGACATGAGATTTGTGTTGCTTAGTGGGATGGTAACGGGCAACGTGGTTCACGGTGCCAGAATAACCTCAATTTTATCCAAAGTAACGAATATGCTGAATGTTGATAGATTTCCCAGGAGGGTTGGCTCAAAAACAGTTCAACAATCAGTGTGTGCGGCCTCGAAATAAGACAAACTGAAATACATCTACTCTCCCACCAATGAGATGGAACAATAATAAACTGAAAAAGGGGCCTTGGTGGACTTAAATCACCCTCCTATCAAGGGGTGAGAATCACATGTGGGGGTCATGAGAGGATTAACGGGATCATTTTACCTGTAAACATCTTTTGAGATGAAAGAAAAGGAAAACAAAACCACTCTTTTGGCAAAGCATCACAGGCAACGCGAGTCAAAAGGGATCCAAGCGTTCTCGCTTTGTTCTAAAGAAGGACCACAAGCTACGAAAGGTTGGAAACCACGGAGCTCAATTACAGACTTTGTGAATCTCCATTTTTACAGATGCCGATCTGGTTCATTTGAGTCACCTTAGTCAAACAAACGCCCCAAAAGAGACATTTGCGTGACATTGGATTCTGCTTCCACGTGAACAGTGTTCAAAAGATTAAGCCTACTTTTTTTTTTTTCTTCCTGATTTCTCTTCAAAGTTCAAAGACCTTGCTGCTTTCTTTGCCGGCGGGGCGAATCCTAAAAAACACCTCCCCCCCCCCCCCTCCTGTCGCTGCCAACTGTTGCACCTTGTGTGTGTGTGTGTGGGTGGGGGGGGGGAGACAGTAATTGCAACGAAGACCAAAATGTCAAGACTTTCCCCCCATCGTTTCCCTGTCGGCCTCCTGCAGAGCAAAGGGATTAAAGGGTGGGGAGGAATACGGCGGCCGCCAACAATCTGCATCCCCTGAAGCAACAAGGAACACACAGCGAGTCATCACATCGGACTCCAGTTAACCAACTTGTATATCTGCTCCCGTATAAAAAAGAAAAGCGAAACAAGTTTATACCGCGTACAATAAACCTCTTATTATGGAATCCGGACTCACACACACACAAACACACTCAAATAAAATACTGAAGGAAATTAGTTGCCTTCCACTTTAACGAACTGCTTGAAGAACTGCCTAAAGTTTTTCAAGAGAGTGCAAATGGGGTCTAACTGCCTCATCCCAACCCCCACTCATACTCTTTCCAGTATGAAAAAAAAAAAAAAAAAACTAAACTGAAATGACCTCAGCGCAGCTAAGAGTCGGGCAGGTAGCCAGCTTCCTCACTACGCAGCAGCGGTATCTTCCAGAGCTAAACTGAAATAGGCTCCATTGCGAAAAATAAAGCACAGTCAGTCAGAGATGACAAACACACACACACACACACACACACACATTCCCACCCTCCCTCCCTCCCTCCCTCCCTCCGACTCGGCAGCGCACACAATGCATCTTGTTGGAGAGATATCTGCCTGGCAGCTCTGGAGAAGTATAATAAGGATCTGAAAGGCCTGGAGTGTGTGTGTGTGTGGGGGAAAAGACACAGAAAAAAGCACGAGGACACTTGGGTGGGTGGGTGGGGTGGGGGGGGGGGGGACCAAGCGGAGTCTGACCTTGACCCCGAACCCCTCCAGATGGCTCACGTCTCCTTTATCGCAGCACTAATCGGTACAGTGTTGGGTAAATGATTCATCAAGCAAAAAAAATGGCATACTCGCTGACCTTGGAGGGGTTCTTAGGCTGTGAGGTTTGTGCGTCTGTGTACGCTTTGAGTGTAGCGAGGAGGGGGGGGGGGGGGGGGGGGTCAGGGGGCAACCGTACAAAGAACACACCGAGGCCGGACCCATCCGTCAACAACGTCCTCCTGCTTCTCTCCAGACCGGCGGTTGAACGAGGCCGAAGGCGGCATGATTAAACTGAGAGTTATGAAACAGGGCCCACTTTTCGGTGAGCGCCGGTGAAGTCGAGTTACGCGCGCCCTATACAGGCCTGAGCCCGGTGAATGAGGATGGGCGGCTAGGGGTAAATCCCAGAGGAGTAGCAGAGTATTAATGTTGCGTAACTCTCGGTGAGGAGAACCGCTTTTGAGCCCATCTGCCCGATCCGATTAGAACCAGATCCGGTCCCGTTGCTGGAAACGGTTATTTGGGACGGCGACCCCAGGTTCTGCTATCCGGCATCTGTCTACTGAACAAGTAAACTATTAAAATATTGTATTCGTAGTGTAATTTGTGTGCAGAGGTCTGCAGATCTATTTGGTGGGGGGGGGGGGGGGGGGGGGGGGGGGGGCGTCCCACGTGTGGATTAACTTTCACTCAGTAAGGCCCAAACCACTAATGAGCTAATAAAGGGAGTCGTTAAGGGAGTCATTTAACCAAGTTAACGACTCCCTTCATTTATGTAATTCCATAAAACTATTATACAAAGAAAGATTCTCTTTGGAGAGAAAAAAAAAAAATGGGCTTGCAAAATAAAATTAGGTCAGCAATCTGAAAACACTTAGTTGGAGATCCCATGATATATATTTATTTATTTTAATAATGAGAAAGAAACAGGAGCTCTGCACAACTTTGTGGCAACTAAAGTTGCCCCCCCCCCCCTCCTCTCACCCCTCCAGGCCGATGGAGGACACAGAGGACGCCTCGGGGCTCATTGTTGTGGGACAGTCGCGAGCTCGAGGAGACTGCAATGGAGACTGCAATGTGCTGATTGACCACGAGCAGCAGGGTTCACATTCAAATGAGATGCAGATTTTTTTTATTTTTTTAACGCCATTGGTTTCCCCGAGCCCAGCAGAGCAGTCCGGAAACTACACGAGTGTAACACAACCGCTCAGTCAACTCTAAAACAACAACAACAACAACAACAACAACGTGATATGTTACCTTTCTTTACGGTCGGAGCGACGGACGTAAAGTAGTTTTTTTTAAAGGTTATATTCCGCTCAACTTTCCCAGGAGCAGCAGCAGGAGGAGGAGGAGGAGGAGGAGGAGGAAGAAGAGGAAGAAGAAGCCTCCGCGTCAAACACCGAATACAAAAGTCGGTTTTAGTTTAGTTTCCTCGACGGCAGAAGCAGCAGAGTCACGCCGGGACAGTTCCCTTGATGGTGCTCCGACGTCCGTTTAGTTTGCATGCGTGTGTGTGTGTGTGAGTGTGTGTGTGTGTCGCACAAAGCAGGCCCTCCCCTCCTCCTCCCTCCCCCCGCCCCTCATGCGCCACCTCCTGCCTCCTCGATTTAAAGGAACAGAGACCCCTTTTTTCATCCGCAACACACAACGACGATAGGGCTCCCTGGGCCTTTCAGTGCAGGACTAATGCTAATTAAATAAGATCTTCACTTATTTTTTTTAATATTCCATAGACTTGGACCACTTGTAACTCAGCAGATATTTTAGTTTGTTTGTCGTTGAGGTAAATCAGTACAACGATAAGTTGTACTCATTGCCGAATTAAAAGTTATCTTCCAGGTATTTTCATCTGTGTTGCTTCATGCGCCGCATAGCACCTTTGATGGGAATAAACAGACACGAGACCCCTGACAAGAAAGCAAAATACTTTTCTCTTAATTCCAGTAGACCTGTGTGTTATTTTTAAATAATTGGTAGAACCTGCAATAGGGAACTTGTATGCCTGCATGTTGCATTGGGCTTCTTCCTTAAAACTGTTGCATGATCACAACCACTCGTGCATGCAACGAGACACAAATACACACTTATAGTATATTGGCTAGATTTAATAGTACATTCTGCCCTACAGCCTAATGATTCAAAAATACTCACTAAATATTAAGTGTGCTTCATGAGTAGAGTCCATAAAATTTTGCAGGAATTAATGTTCTTCCCACGAATGATTTGTAGCATCAGGGCAATTGTACCGCGAGGTACCCCATTACTATAAGTGAAGGTCCAAACACGTTGATTTATATTAGTACGGAGTTAAAATAGCCCAGAAGATAATTAGGGTTGATTTGGTGCACTTTACTCCAATAATTTTTTTTACAACTTGTACAGTCTTTGATGAGTTTACTCATTTAGGTCAAGTAGAAAAGCAGCGCGAGGGTACAACAGTCGTCTGGTCCTCAGGTGTGAACTCCTGTAACTCCAAAAGCCTCATTCGCCCATCTGTAAATATCATCAGGGCTTATATTAACACACGATGGACCAATTAGTGGAGTTTCATGGGAAGCTCTTTTTTTGGGGGAGGGGGGGGGGGGGGGGGGGGTCCTTTTAGAACTTGCAGGACAAAAAAAAAAAAAAAAAACTTTGATGGCACATCACTCCCGGAAGCGGGCCTCTTATTCAACCATTGCTTCCCTGTGTGGCTTTTGTGTTACACGTTACATAATGAATACAGCCCGGGGCAGCCTACAGTAAGAAATTGGGACACGTGGTTCTTTTTTTTGTTTTGTTTTGGTCGTAATGTTCATTGAGTCAGAAACCAATTCAAGCATCCACCAATCGGTGCATTAGAAAGGCGTTCACGAACGGCCCCTTTCTCAAAATTAGTATCCCCTCTCCAACAGCCATGTCCTCTTCATATCCCCCCAAAAAAACACCCTCAGTGAAGCTCACAAATGAGGCAATTAAATTCAGGGGTTTCAAACTCCTTTGAACTACACCTCCTGTCTGAATCCTTCATTATTCCAACTGAGGGTTCTCAAAGCTCATCAGAATACACTGGGCTCCCCTTTCCTTTTTTTTTTTTTTTTAAACAGGGACCACCGGCTCGCTCTCTTCTGTCGTTCATTTCCTGAGGGAGAGCTTTTTTTTTTTTATTCCAGCAAGTGAAATGCCTCCTCTCCTTGATCTCCTCTGTCGGAAAGGGACATTTCCCAATGTTTTTTTCAACAAAAAAAAGAAGAAGAAGAAGGAGGGATTAGCGCTCGGGACGCGCTCGTTCCAGTTCCATGTTCTGTCCTATCCCGTCTAATCTCTTCTGTGTTTAGTAGGTTAGCCCCGGATCAAGTCGAATGTGATCCAATTAGCAGCCAACACCATATCTGACAATGTGCATGTGCTTCCCTCATGCAAGTGTGTTTGTTTTTTTGTGTTTTTTTAACACATTGCTTACGCCTTAAATACATATATAGGTATCACTTTATGTGCAGCCCGATAAGGTTTAAAAGGGCCAACCGAGCCAGTTCAGGAACGGATGATGAGCTAATGAATTGCGGGTGGAGCACGGAGGAAGATGACAAAAGTCCGGAGGGGATATTTGCAACCAGATAACAGGATTTCACAGCTGATCCCATTTATTGCTGCCCTGAGTAACACTAAAGGTTAGATGAAGTTTCATCAACCAATTAGCCACAGACAGACTGATGTTTTACACTCGGAGCATTTTGTGCTCTCACATTTATGCCCCCTTTGATGTTTTTCAAGACTTGTCATTTAAAGGTAAGGCGCTTTTCTTTTTCTTTCCCGTGACACGATATTTCACACTAGTTAAAAGGTTGCACGCGGACAGATAAATAGCCTTTAATTTGCCTCGACCTCTGTTTCCTCTCGTCATTGGTGGATAGCAGATGACCATCCACCAAAGGGGGGGGGGGGGTTGTTGTGTTGATCTCCTGTATCCAGTTTTTAAGTGAGCACCAGAACGGCTAACATTCAAAAATAATTTATTTCAGAAATGTACTGTGATCATATATTCATTTCAGATTCTGCATGATAAGCGTTTGTTGCGTACAATGAAATCACCCCACAGAGAAAAGAAAAAAAAAAGAAGTGTTTTTTTTTTTTTTTTTGTATAACTTTTTCTTTTTTTTGTTGTTGTTTTTTTAATATGAAAACTAGGAACACACCACTGAGTCTTCACTATAGCGTTATGAGTGCGCCTGGCGGTGGGCGGGCGGCCGGACGGTGCCAGCCCTCACGCTGCGTTACTCCAGGCAGGTTTACAGATGCTGCAGGACAATCTCTTTATAACCAGACACACAGTGAATGATCTGTAAAGCTTATGCACAGGAAGTGTAGTCGCACACACACACACACACACACACACACTCGCACACACAAATGCATTAGCATTTGGGACAACACAGTCGCACCTGAATAGTACAGCGTGATTGAGTACACAAAAGGGAAAGAGGTGAGGCAATCCAATGACATCATCTCTCGCGCTGCCGCCCCCCCCCCCCCGGGGGGTTTGTGAGCAGAGAAGGGTTATACCAGCAGGGAGGGGGAAAAAAAAAAAAAACTTTGTTTCTTATCAAAATCTCCCTGTTAACGTTTTAGCAGGACCAGCAGCTGTGCCGACATGTATCCACACGCCGGCCCACTTCAGGGAGTTCCGACGCTCTTAGGTCAGATTACAAAGCATTTCGGCAGACGTATGCAGAATGAGACCGATGTGTGTGTGTGTGTGTGTGTGTGTGTGTGTGTTTGTATATGTCAAGCAAAGGGTGAGTCAGCAGAGGGTGAAAAGAAAATATGGGTCGTGAACACAGATGAATTCACAGCCCACATCTGTGAGGATTAAAAGAAGGCCAGCCGTCACCATGCCGCAGTCAAGGGCCCCCTCAGCAGTTTCAGTAACAATTGGTACCAGATATCATAAATAATTGTTTTCTCTATCAAGGCATCTCCGATCCACTTTTAACACACTCACTAAAACGACTTAAACACTTTCACAGATATACACTCATTTCATATATCTGCAGGAGGGGGGGGGGGGGGGGGGGGGGGGGGCACACAGTCATTTGACCAGGTGTCAGATCTTCCTTTCCGAGAGCCGTTTCCATGGAAACCCCGCGATTGTGTCGCCAAACGTCCGCTAATAACTCTCCCGGGCATGAAGGTCCACATCCACGTCTGTCCTCATCTTTGTTGTTTTTACATCCAGTCGACACCAACACGTCCACGATATGGCTCCGTCACATCGTGTGTTCAGTCTCTATCAACGCGACTCTGCATTGACTTGATTTTTGTCTTTTAGGTACATCTACTATATATATGTTTTTATATATATGTATATATATATATATATATATTTATATGCATGTGTTTTCAAAGATTCGTGTGACTTCGTACAGAATCAAAGAGATTACCATTTGAATGTTTCCAAGGAAAAAGTTTTTAAAAAAAGTTTTTAAAAAGGGAGGAAAAAAGTCATGCAAGCAAATTGTTCAAATGGCAAAATAAACGGCGAAAAGATGATGCAGAAAGTATTTTATCAACTCGTGGGAGAAATCTACACTGGCACACTTCCACACAATAAACAATAATAAAAAAAGCGTTCCAAAAAGTCTCATATTGTTGTTTCCGGGCTGACTAAAGAAAAGTTAAAAAAAAAAAAGTAACCAAAAGCCGGTTACTGAGAGCCGTAAATGACTTGAATGGGTTAACTGCGCGCTTCTGTGTCCTCCTTCAACACAAGCCGGGTAGATATTTCCAGAAGTTTTGATGTCCTTTTACAGCATTTTCTTTTTCTTTTCTTTTTTTTTTTTCACACAAAGGAGGAGAAGCCAGCGATTGGGGCCCGCGAGCCGGGGGCGAGGCTGCTAGGTGGCCTGTAGAGGGTGCTGTGCTGGCTGGGGGGGTTGGAGCTCTGTTGGGAAGGGGTCGGAGTCCGGCTACCTTTGGGCCTAAACAGGCTGCCTTGGCCCTGGGGCGGGCCCTGAGGTGGACCCTGAGGCTGGCCCTGGGCTTGCTGAGGCTGGGGGCTGGGCGAACTGAGCAGTGGGCTGGGCGAACTGAGCTGGGGCGGCAGCGGCGGTAGAGGAGGCAGCGGCGGCGGGGCGCAGTGATCCGGGTCGCCCGACTCGGACTCGGTGTAGCTGTAGGCCTGCGCCCGGGATATGCCTTTCTGTTGGCGCCGCCAGGAGTTGTAGTAAGTGGGGTCGCTGATGTAGTGGTTGACGAAGGAGTGCGTCTTCTGCCGGTTGGGCTCCACCTCGTACTCGCTGTCGCTGCCCTGTGAAACAAAGACAACGGAGAGGAGACTTCAGCACGTGGAGTTATCGCGGGGCGACTCTGTAGCGCTTTCCACGCGGAGCAGTTAGAGATGCTGAGGCTACAAATGTAAATGAACATGGACGTTATTGAATTATCGTCAATTCACAGACATCCCTGTCTAAACGGCAGCACACATGCACCACGTTTACAACACGGCACGAGAACACATGGACACCAAACATGGTCAAAGCATGACGACGGAGGGATGACTTGTTACTGAAGCGTGCATCGTAAACGGACCACCGGCACATGATGGCAAAGGTCAATTGTGTCTCCTGGACTTAATCGGTAGGATCTAAGATCTCTGCAACCCCCCCCCCCCCCCTCCCCCCTTCCTCTCCCACGCCGGCGAGACGGGGTTTTGGTGTTGTGCGGCACAGTGTGCCACATAAAACCTTGAATGTGAATCTGAGGGAGAGGATTGGATTGGGGACTAGAAATAGGAGCCGGTCACCTATCGGGCTACAAACATTCAAAGCAGGAAGCCACAGGAACCTCACCAAATGCAGTGGAAGTGTATGTAGGCCACCTGTCCCATATGAAAACACCAGCGCCTCCTATGGGTGAACAAAACAATGGGTTTTACAGTACATCACCATAACAGAATGATTCAAATGGCCCAGTCATGACGATGATAATCATAGATATGTTATACACATGTGTAGGTCCTTTTGGGACGCTCTGGGTGAATGGTGTGAACAAGCAGACATAGATTCATTTAAGTTAATTTGGAAAGAAGCCATCGCTAAAGAAATGGCACCAACCCTGAGCACATTCTCGCCACTGAGCCTCCACCTTGCAACGCCATTTGTATTCCCCTCATGAATGTGATCGCCGGGCACTCGGCGGGGGGATCGCTCATGGTCAACCCCGTCGCCCTGCGAGCGAAAGCTGCCAATTGGCTCGCTCTCCTGTGACTAATCCTCTGGCCACATGAGACCTAATACACGGTCGACACCGCCGGAATTGTCAGTATAGGGTAATTTCCTCAAAAGGAGGCGGAAAAGAGGCGTAACCTAAGAGCACACGGTGAAAATGGCGCTGATAACTGTGAGTGTTTCCAGGCTTCTTCATCTTTCACGCTGGATTATTGCCCGGCACATGTGTGATGCATCTGGCAGTGGGCTCAGATTACCCATCAGCCTCCACATGGCTCACGTGTCCCTCAGCGAAACCCCTTTTTCTTTTTTTTTTTAAGCTTTCAGAAGAGTTTATACTCAAATGTCAAACTCCGTATTGAATATCCGGCTTCTTTTAATCTCCTTTGGTTCCAAACAAAAGAAAGTGTTCCCCTATCCCTCCACAAACTAATCAAAGGCAGACATTATGCATCGCAAAGGTTTGGCTCACAAATGATCATAATTTCTTATAATATCTACGTATCTCTCGATACGTAGAGCAGAAGTCTGAGACTCATTAGAGCCTTCCTGTGTTCGCTGTTCCATTTTGTGAAGTTGTAAACACTTGAGGCCGACCAGTGTTGACGGGCCGTCCAGTCACGTCGCAACACGACAACAAGATCCGCTCACAGTGGACCAACCAGGCGTACCGCGGCCCCTTCCAGTGGTATTACCTCACTCTGGAGGACTTAACGCTGCATTGAGAGATGGAACACCACTCCAGTTGAGTGTGTGTGTGTGTGTGTGTGTGTGTGTGTGTGTGTGAAGGAGCGTTGGTTGCCCGGCTGCTCGTCTTTGGTAGAGTGCGCGCGACAGTCGTTCTGACTTTTTTGAGACGCTCTGCGTACGAGTGTGTCCTCCTTTTTGCTTTTGGTTCATAATCAGTCTTGAACAGAAGTGACTCAAGGATCCAATTGAGGAAGCGACAGCGGAGACGCTTGACAATTTGCCTCCGGGGGCAGCGCAGGGCCCTGCGGAAAAAAAACAACCTCTCCTTACTTTCAAGTCATTACGAGCTAATTACTGGAGCCGAATGCTGTGAACGAAAGAGACGTCGCACCTCAGCCCTCGAGGGAACCGACATCTTATGTATGCGATGACACGTGTGAGACAGACCCACACCAGCCTGCCAGTGACAATTATTACACATGTTTACATCGTTACGTTATTAAATTAGGCGGAGAAAAGCGATTAAGACATCTATCCAATTATGTGGTGAGACCTCTTGACAGCAGTTTGTTTTCTCATCTGCGTAATAAAGTTGCTCTGTTCACAACCGCTAGTGTCGTGAAGGGAGAACAATGCGGGAGAGAAAAAAATACAACAATGGATGTGCATTAACTATTGGACACAATTACTATTTGGGGTAGATACATTGGTCATTGTCTGCAAAATAGAGCAGATGTTCAGACGATCTATCGCCTGAACTTTGACCTTTGACCCCCGTCTTCTAGAGTTCAACTGAAGATGGCGTCTTATTTTTACCTTTTGTATTCGTGCCTAAAGATTTCTCGCAAAGCAGGTAAGCCAAAAGTTAAAGGTGCTTTATCATTAACTTTATATGATGGCCTGACCCCCCTCCCCCCGCAAAGTTGAATGCATGCATACCCCAATACCACAGACTGGGTCAGTCCTTTGTCCTCTTAGTTATGGATTATTAAAATGAGGAGGGGGAGGAAAAGGGGGTGGGGGGGCTGTCTATGTCACTCTCATTGATGAAGTGAACACAGCAGGTTGTCTCCCGCAGACAAAGACAGAATATATGGGGCTCAGGGGTGGGTCGGGGGGGGGGGGGGGGGTTTAACAAGTCCGGATTCAGGGTACATACATTTTTGTGTGCTTTCGGCGACTTCTGTGTAGAAAAAAAAGAAAAAGAAAGAGGATTAGAGTGGAGGAAAAAACAGGAATTGGAAAATGCCGTCGTAAAATTCCCCCGCCGCATCAAGAGAAAGTTTTCCTTTGTCATCATCAAGGCAGGGATATAGGCCTCCTTAGCAGCTCCAATCCCCTCTGCTGCAATGTATGTGGCTTCAATCAGAACAACTACGATCAAGGGATTTGAGATGTCGTCCCCGGCCGCTGGACCTCTAATGAGAGTAACGGAAGCGTGTGCTTTTGCTGCGGTTCCCGACTCGTTTTTTCTTCTTAATTTGTCACCCGACTGGAGTTTCAGGGACTTTATGGGGCTAGTTTCCATCTCACAATTCCTCCTTTCAGCCACCGTTTTCTGTCTCCACCCACGGCCCCCTCTGTCATGCACTCGCACCTTCAAATTATTAAAAAGAAAAGTTGCGGTCGTAATGTTCCTTCATTCCAGGGTTGTGACATCGTGCTTCAGACTGAGCTAGTCAAAACAAAGCCAAACATTACAGAAGGCACTCTCAGTTGAGCCCCAGCCAAAATAAAATTTAAAAAAAGCTACAGTAGCCGGAGAGAGAGACTGGAGGTGAAAGAGTGAGATAAACCGAGGCAGATAGGTAGGAAGGGAGAGGAGAAAGCATGGAGCATTTTCATCTCTCTTCCACAGAATGCCGCTCTGCAGAGGGAGGATGATCTACGATCTACGAGATGAGATCTCTGCACGCTTTGCCAAGTCAATGTTAGCTTCCTCTAAATCCCCTCTTGAGGACGAGCACAAAAGTCAACTTATACCTGCTGGGGGAAGCCCCCCCCCCCCCCCCCCGGGGGATTAAAGAGGACAGCACAATGTCATACTGATGGCTCGGAGTTATCCGCTCAATAAAAACTTCAAAGAGCATTCCTGGATTCTTCCGAAGCACCGTTGGGTGCTGATACGGCGGCCTGCCTGTCGGGGGGGGCCTCGGCAAGACGAGCCCCGGGGTAACAGGCAGGGCTCTGTGTGGTGGAGCCCATCAAAGCCAACGTCAGGCCCCCTTTGCAGTGTGGCGGCGGGGCGGGGCGGGCGTCGCCATCGCAGGTCGAGGGGTAGGGGGGGGGGGGGGGGGGGCGGCGACATTAAAGCCATGTTTGACAATACACAAGTGCGAGCGGTAGATATGTCGGCCGGGGCGATGAAATGACGGAATGATTTCATTTTGAGGGGATGTTATCGCGCTGCGAAAAGGTCCTGTCCGTAACGATTCATTGTCGGGAGATTTTCCTTTTGATCTGGAAAATGGGACTCGGGTCCCCGATAAGGCCCGGTGGGGAGAGATTTCTGGCCGCGGACTTCGCTACTCGGGACGTAGCGAGCTGAGATGTGGGCGGAGATAATTTGAGAAATGCCCAGGGTAAAAAATGTGCAGATAAAAGAGGACACTGAAGGAAGCCAGGGGAGTTCAGGACCACCCCCCCCCCCCCCCCCCCCCCCCCCCCCCCCCCCCCTCCCTCCCTTGAAGCTTTCATCTGACTCGGATATCAAAACCAGGCTGCGACCCCCGCGAGCCGGTTCACCCAAAACCACAGAGAGCCGGGGCGAGAGAGGCGACACAAACAAAAAAAACATAAACAACATGTGTGCATATAAGACATGGAGGAAAAAACAATTCAGCAGTTATGAAGGAAAATCCCCCCAAAAAAATGAAATAAGAAATAGTCAGAAAATCAGATACACGAGGGCGGCACGCAGACTGATCGACGGAAAGAAGAGAGACAGAAAGAAAATGTTTCGATTGCACTCTACTTAGTGGGCAAACGCAGTTTTGGCTCAGCGGCAGAGCGAACGCCACAAGTTTAGACACTCCAGCCGTACTTGTTCATTTATCAGTCGCGGCAGCGTCTGCCAAGAACCCAAAAGAGATTCAAAAGTGAGATATCTGACTACCTGCTACGCTAATGAGGCTAGCTTTCTGCCAACAAAAATGAAAAGAAGAGAGGAGTGAAAAGCCAATACAGTATTTAAGTGTTCCTCGGAGATGAGTTTTACTGACTCTGACCTTGACTTGCAGTAAAAAAAAAAAAAAGAAGAAAACTTTGGCTGCAGCGGCTCCTACCAATACGTAACCGGCTTTGCATGCGCTCTTACATAACGGGGTGCATGTGGCCGAGTGCAGTGGCCCGGATCGCAGGTGGGATGTCTGCCAGTGACATTCCCCACAGGCCACTGCCCGGTCTTTAAAGTGCACGGCCGCCAGCGAGCAGAGTCATTAATCTCTCGTCTCTCCTCGTGCATTATACCGGTACCGTGTGGTATGACCTCTGAAGGGGGGGCCTGGTGGCATTCAGGTGAATGACAAGAGAAAGAAGACAACCACGTGGACAGAATGAACTGACACGGAACACTGGAACAGCCCACGGTGCAAAAAAAAAAAGAAGCAGAATTCGTATAAAAAAAAAAAAGGAATTCAAGGAGATGACGGTGCGCACACACACACACACACACACACACACAGACGGGGTACAAACATACCAGGTGGACACACTCGATGCAGACGGACGGTGGTGGACGTTTTCACACACACACACACACACACACACACACACACACACACACAGAGAGAGCAGACAAAGATGTGGAGTGACAAAAAGACGAGAGCGGCTACTGCACCTGCGAGTCTGAGATTTCGGAGGGTTTTTCCGTCAGGCTGCTGCTCTCCGCCGGGATCAGGTCGTTGTACTTTGTGCTGACGTCCTCGTCCGAGTAGTGAAGACTGCCCGGACTGGGCCGAGGAGGAGACCTGGGCCGAGAGGAAAGACATTCAGTTTTACTGTCACATTGAAAATGGATTAAACAAAATCTAAAGGATAACTCCAGTTTATTACAGCGCGGTCTTATTTCTGTCGTTTTCGCTAAGCACATTTTACTTATCAAATTCTGGGAACGCACTGGTATAAAAATACTAATAAAAAAAGAGAAAGGGGTCAGAAATCGTAAAAGTGAGACAATCAGGCCAATTTGGAAGTTTAGCCAAATTCACTTGGAAGGGGAAAGTTTGAATTATTGACAAAACTTCCGGACTTATTGCGCAGTTTTTTCTGTAATTTTAGGATTAATACAGTTTTCACCTTCACCTTCAGGTTTACCTCCAAATAACTAGTTGAGATATTCCGTCTAAAATGCTTGTGATTTTGGTCTGAACGCCGCTAACCGCTAACCGCTAACAGAAATGACTTCTGTGAGTCCAACGCTATCATGACGACTAGAAGCGATGTCAAAGCTCCACGACTAAAGCTCTGCAATAACTCTGGGCCTCCCTCATGCTCACTAATGTCCGAGGCACCGCAGCGAGCACTTCCTCTCAGCCGCACTGTCGGTCTGAGTGTGTAGGAGGGGCGGCTTGATGAGAATCACGGGACACTCATGAGATAGCTCCCTTCCTCCAGGCCCTCCTGGAATGAATGATTCCCCCTGATCCAGTCCTCCCCTTCAATGTCGAGCCCTTGTGACTAAATTATAAAACTTAAACTCGCTCAGAGGGGGTCGTCACACAAATGGTCGGCCTCGGGGGGGGCTTTTTGCTCAGGCGGATGTTATCCATGTGAACGATACTTTCCACTGTCGCCGGTCCTGCTAAACAAACACCCATCTGTTTCTGCTGATTGGTGCTGGTTTGGCAGCGACTACTGGGACACTCCTGTTGACTTTCCAACACACACACACACATATGCAAACACAAACACACACACACACACACACACACACACACACACACACGGCCTCTTTGCTTCGTCGGAAAAAAAACAGCATTAGCATTTTTCCAAATAAATACATTTTTGAAAGCATTTCAGAAATGTTGTGGATCACTTCCAGCAGTTTTCACACGTGGTATTTCGTAATGCGGCGAGGAAAATGGAGGAAAAAAAAAATCACAAAAAACTGCGATAATTTAATGACGTTATTTTAAATTGGAGGTAATTCACTTGGGCGGGGGTGGCGCGTGGACAGCCGTGAGCTACGTCCACACGGCACCATGCGGCTCGGCTCATTGGCTGTCACATCTCTGTGTATTGTGTCTCAGGATATGCAGACATATGTATTTTACTTCTTATCTTATTGGGTGTTATGAAATAAGGGATGAAAAGGACTGATATTTACTTTGTAGGCTGTATGAAAAAAAAGCTTCTTTAAAAAGGAAATTAGAGGTGAAAGGAACCTTGAAAAGACAAATATAAAGAACTAATACTTACATAATCACACTCAATATTTAGTGTTTTCAAGTGCATGCAGATAGAAATGTATGTACATTGCTTACTGGGCCTCACTGTGTTACGGATGTATACTTTCTTAATCTCTACTCTACTCTATTTCTCTTTATGAATGGAATTTGCACAATTAAACGGACAACTGGTAAACCGTGAAGCGTTTCGGGGGGTTATGAATGCATTAATAATATGATCTCTCGGGACTACAGATGAAAAATAGCCTCTTGGCTAACTCCGGTGCATTAAAAGAAATGTTTTTTTATTAATGTGCACTGTCCCTTATCAAATAAACCAAAGCACGGGTGTCTTTGTGGCAAGATAAAAAACTAATAAATAACACCATTTGCCACTTTAAAAAAAATAAATAATGGCCAAAGACAATTTCCTCAGCGCTACAATTAATTTTTTTCTGACAACGTGAAGAAATGCTGTCGGGAGGCCACGGGCACATTATGATAAAGTGCCTGTTTGAAACCATCGGTTAAGCCCGGCCCACTTCCACCTCTCTCTTTCACTGTTGAGTGTGGCGTGAATTATTTATCGTCTCTCTCACTCGGACAGAGACCGGTCCACTACTTAATCCGCTGCGCGTCGGGGATGAAATGAGAACCGTGGTGGTGGGTGTGGGGGGGTGTGGGGGGGTGTGGGGGGACACACACTCATTATCAGGCTCTCCTCTTGCTGCAGTCGCCTGTAGGGACTCATTAACATGTCTGAAGTGTTCAAGAGCTTCGTCACTCAACTGTGTTTTAAAGCCATGTTAATCTACACACAGAATTACTTACACCAAGACCTTAACCCCCCCCCCCCCACCCCCCACCCCCACAACCAAAGTGTCAGAGTGTGTATTTCTGTAACTCTCGATGGAAGGAAGGATACAAAGCCACACGGGCCTCTTAACATTACAGTAAGTAAGACCTCAAACCCTCCGAAAGACCCTCATGAGCGAGTCCAAGTGTGCTGTGGATCTGGACTGCTCACGTCGTACGTGAACTTCGGGGACCACTTGAAACCCCGAAAAAAAAGCACGATCAGCAATGTCAATCCAATGTGTGACTGTCTGCATTCATTTGAACCTCCTATAGCCGTGCATAAAAAAGGCACGGTAATAATGTAAAGGGAACTGCGTTGACTTGAGTTTACTGTCGTGCACGTCGGCCCTTTTGTTAAACTCTGGATCTCCCGCGGAGAGAAAATCTCGGTATCCGAAAATCAAACACGAGTGACATTTGGCGTCTGAATTAGAAGGAACACAGTCGGATCGGGAATGTTTGATTCCCGATTCCCCGGTAGCAGGCAGGGGACTTCTTCTTGCCTCTAGGTACTCTGAGACCGGGGGATCAAGATGTGGCATTAAACTATAATCGGAGGGGGGGCTCAGGTGTCGGGATTTAGGTTCCTCCGCCCGTGGGCTGAGTTCAAAAGAGTGCCGAGTCTGAGAGTACATCTGTGCATTCTTTCACTCCCCGAGTGACATAATAGGAAGCTGCCTGGAAAGCTCCTCAAAGACCCGGGGGCGGCTTTGATCCGCCCGCGGGGCCGCGCTCACGTCCACGTGCACGTACACACACACACACACACACACACAATGTACTTTTTTCACCGGATGGAAATGCCGACTCATGCACACACACACACACACACACACATACAGAGCAGGTTCATGTCTTTTCGGTGAAACATCAGCGTGCACCTGTCACCCTTAATGATGCGTGCAAACCCCCCCCCCCACCCACATCTCCCATCCCGTAGCACTGCAGAAAGCTATATGACATCCATAAATCCGTCTTAGATGAACAGGTATTAATGATCCACGGTCCCTGCAGCGTTGTTAGCGCGTGTGTCAGTCGCAGTGATATTATTAACAAGGTCATGGTCTCAGCACGCTGCATGTCCTGCAGCTGGGAACTCAGTGACATACAGAAGCTCATTAAAATGGAATATATAGAGTCTGTCTATGTGCTGCGTCCAGATAGCAGGAAGAGTGGATTCAAGTCGGAGTTGTCACGCGGCGTGTTTTTATTCTTCTTCTTCTTCTCCTACAGAGCTGAAAATGTTTACACAGATCACCCAATTATCTTTACCGCGTGGTTATTCAATTCTGACCCCCCAACACCCCTGGTTTTTAAACATAATCCGCACTTTTTTAAATATATATATATATATATCTTCTGGTTCACCGACCTGGTGTAGACGCCGTTCTTCCGGCAGAACGAGTTCTTCACTGACAGCCTCCGGTTGTTCAGCTCCAGAGCCGGGAAGCGACCTTCGTCCAGGCTGACCAGGTCCCCGTGGGTCAGCGCGTTGCAGTTGGAGTTGTTCCCTGGACACACGTACAGAGACACTGTGTTTACCACAGGCCGGACGGACAGGCGGGTTAGTGTGTGCGGGAGGGTGGATGGAACGAAGTGAACACAATTAGGGATGAGCAACAATTAGGGATGAGGAAAACGATCCGATGGAAACAGATGAAGCAAAATAGTGAACGGTCGAGATGTGTCATGTCTTCGAGCGGAAAAACTTCTATAAGCAAAACGACGTGTCTTTCAGGTCTTAAATGGAATTCTGGACATTTTCCTTCCGAAGCTGCGTTTTAAAAATATATAAGGTGTAAAAAAAAAAAAAAAAAAGGTGTGTGGCCATGTGCTGTATTAAAAAAAGAAATGTGTTCTTAACTCTCAAGAAGACTTTTCTTGCGAAATATACCTTTTAGCGCCTTTTTCCGCACAAAAGCAAATTAGCCTATATCCCAAAATGTTGACTTATTCCTTTAAGACTGAGTCCACCTCGAGTCTCAACACGTGTTCCTGCAGCTTCGCCTTTCACAATGAGATCTATATTACAATAACGACGAATGGAGAAAGACTGAAAGGTTCCAATAACAAAAGGACATTTCATACAGAATAAAACAGAGTTTATGAGCGCAGATGACGCCAAACTCATTGAAAGGCATGTGCAACATCCGTATGACGGGCTCGCCACGCCGCCTGACTCTAGATCCATGTCTGGAGAGGCGCTGTTGCTTGCCACGCTTCAGGTTAAAAAAAAAAAACACTTTTCAGCCATCTTAAGGCTTAAGAGCCAGGACCTCCGCGGGTTGCTCCGGGGCTACTGGAGGTCGAGCGGTGGTTTACGCAAACACACAGAAGAAGCCACTGGGTAGGTCCTGTGGAGGCATTGAGAGCGGTCTTTGTGTTAAGAGTGAGAAGGAAACTCTTGTTTGTTTTTTATCCCTCCGTCAGTCAGAAGAGATGGGCAGTGAACCCCCCCCCCCCCCCCCTTCCCTCTCCGCTGCCTGGCAGCCAAACAGCAGAAGTGCTGAGCTGAAGGAAATAACCCGCTGATGTCAGGGGTTGCACTGAATGGACAAGTATGCACCCTTCTGGCTGCTTTCCCCCACCGCTCCACCCCTCTCCTCATTCTCCTCGCTTGTCGTTTTAGAAAAATTTACAACAACGACCCTCTCAGAGAAGTGACCTCGTGAGAAATTACAAATCATTGCTAAATCCTTTATGAATTGAGTCATCCGATCGTCGGCCTTCCACTAGAAGGTCCAGGGGCTTCTACGATAGCTGTAAGTCTAAAAAGAAAAATCCCCATTTAAATTTGCGTGCACTCACCTGATTCAGACTTCTTGGCATACTTCTTGCTCTGGCCCCTGATGATGAGGATGAAGACCAGCAGCAGGATGAAGATGAGACCCACCAAAGCCACCACGACCAGGAACCACCACTCCTCGTAGAAAGGCGCCACTTTTTGGGCTGGACAAAAAAAAACAACAACACAGAAATCATTTTTTTAATTCACGGTTGTTAAAAACAACTTGCCATTTATATTTTTTTGGGGGGGGAATGTCTGAATAATAAAAGGGAATTCAATATGATCTGCAAAAAATTATATTGTAAATTCAAAATTGCCCTGTCACATGAAAGCTCACCAGATATAGAAGGAGAAGGTAGACTGGGGGATCCGTAGCCGTAGTCGTTCACTCCGATCACCCGGAAGTCATAACTGACCCCCTGCTTCAGGATTTCCATGTTGAACGTGTGTGACGTCACTTCCTTGGGGATGTCCTTGATGAGGATATCCCACAATCCCTCATCTGTAAAGCAGCGACATTTTTGCATGAGCATGGGTCTGAAAATGAAACTTGTAAAAACACCCTGAACAACGTCGATATGTCTTCGGTAACGGGGGCTCCGGTCGGGGGGGCTGGCAGCTAGCGGGGTAATTCATAATTTCTGCAAATATTACACAATCCATCAATTCCCGTGCTCCCCCCGTAGAATTTACAGCAACCAGAAAAAAACGACGTCGTAAATAGTCGCGCAGCCATATTTCAAAAAGGTGCAATAGGCGCTTGGCTTTTGGAAATCCTGCCAGAGCATTTATTCCAAAGTTGCTGCTTGTTATACATCAATGTAAGTTTGACTCTTTTTTTTAAATGGGGGCGTAAACAAGCACCTGAGTTTATCTTATCTGACGTTATTAGATTTGAAGACGAACACAAATCATCAAGTTAAATGATACCGCAGAGAGTTATGGCCCTTGGCATATGAAGAGGGGGGGGGGGGGGGGGCATCTTCCTCATTCCCTTGACATCAATTTACGCTATATATATATATATATATATATATTTTTTTTTAAGGAGGATTAGCAACACTGTGGATGATTATCATTATATAATGATATATATATATATATTATATAATGACATAATAATATATATATATTATTATATCATTATATAATGATAATATATATATATATATATATATATATATATATTAATGAGGATTAGCAACACTGTGGGTGATAATATATATATATATATATATATATTATTATATTATTATATAATGATAATATATAAATATAAATATATATAGTATATATCAATATAAATATATATAGTATATATAAATATAAATATATATATATATATATATATATATATATATATATATATATATTATCATCCACAGTGTTGCTAATCCTCCTTAAAATCTAGGGCTAACAACCCCCTTCAATTTCTCCCCAAAAAAGTAGTGAACCACATCCTTCCCATCCATCACCTCCTTAACCCGGCCACGGCCTGTCAATCACAACCCGAAACCGGATGCCAATTGTCTCAATTGCGGCGCCACGATCAATAACCCATTCACATGCCCGGTGAGACAGACTTCAGGGCAGCAGATGTGGACACTTGACACCACTTTCCCTTAATCAAAGAATCAAGGAGGCTAAAATCAGGCAAGGTTAACACATCCGGGGCTAAAGAGGTGATCGTATGCATCCTCTGGCCTCAGCCTGGCTACCAGCCCTTCTGTCCTGCATTGAGTTCGCCTTTCATAATGGTCACAATGTTTAATTTTATTTAATTAGTATGTGATTTGCATTTCAGAATAATTTGCACATATCTTCAGAATAAAGCCGTGCGTAAAGATAAGGATTATGTCATTATGACGCTGGAGGGCTTTTATTTTGAAAACGGAAGCTTGTACAGATATTGACGTCAAAGCTGTCGTCGTTGTTGCTGGTTTGATGTCAAATGATCATATTCTCTGTCCGTCTTTGCTGTGCAGCGTGAGGCGGGATAATAATAAATAAATCCGTTAGGTGAGACCTTGAATCTCTGGAGCCGCATTGCTCACGCAGGTAGTGTGTCCCGGGGCACCGTGCAGCGGAGGCACCCACCTGAAGGTCTGGCCTCGATCACGTAGCGCGTGATGGGCGCACGTCCCGGGTCCCCGCTGGTCCAGTGGATGGTCAGGGCCGAACCGTAGCGCGTGATGAACGGTTCTCCGGGGGGTCCCGGGGCTCCTGGTGGAAAAAAAAACAAAAAACAAACAAAGTGGTTGAAGTACGAAGCATTTCAAATGAAGAATTAACAAAAACATTAAGAGCTTTTTTTTCTCCTACCTTCTCCCGGGCCGGTGGTGATGTTGGCCTCCACTTCGGGCCCGTAGATGAAAGTCTTGGCCCGGATGCGGAAGTTGTAGGTGATGCCGTCGGCCAGGTCTCTGAGCTTCAGCCAGAGGGGGCCGCCCCCCTTCACATCCACCGTCACTGTCTTACTGACGCCTGGGGGGGAGGGGGAGTGAAGACAGTCGGCACAGGCCACTGAAGACTCTGGACGAACAAAAAACACATTTAGAGCAAAGGTCGCATTGACATGCTGTCAAGGTCAAGGTGATGATTCGCTTACAGCCTCGTGAACAAAAAAAAAAAAAAGGTAAATTGATTGAATTCTACACGCTCACCCTCTACCGGCGTGCAGGGCTCGTAGACCAGACGGTAGCCCTCGATGATGCCGTTGGGGAAGGTGGGCTCGCCCCAGGACACGTTGACCGAGGTGGTGGTCAGCTCACTGAAGTGGATGAAGCTGGGAGCGCTGGGAGCTGGAGGGTTCAGAGGTCAAAAGGTTAAAAGAGGCCACACAATGACATGCGTCTGTTTGTGAGAGGGAGGGCTCATTACGTATATTCATATTTATAGAACTAAAAGATGACATTTTTTACATAGCTGACGCTTTTATCCAAAGTGACTTACAATAAGTGCATTCAAAGTGCGAAAAGTAAGCGCCGGTTAAGTGCCACTAAGAGATAAAAGATAACCATATGGCAAAAGGATCAGAATCAATGACCTTTTCTGAATACTTTGAACATGAGAACTACGTTTTAAAGCTGCACATAACAAGTTTGGAAAAAGGTTTTTCCAAGAAAGGACAATAAGACAAGTTTTGAGAACTGAAATGAACAATTCTGCGAAGTCGACTCGTCTTAACCTTGTGCGAATGATAATAATTATTGCTAACTGTGTTTTTAATTGGATGTAAAACACCTCGAGGCACTTGCCTGCGGTAACCAGGGCAACCACAACAAGAGAAACGCTTCCCTCTACGGGGTAAATAGATGAGGAAATATTACCATCTGTGCCACCTGGAGACTTACAGCATTGTTTTTAAAAAAAATATATATTGCAGCCGTAGCTTTCTTTGTTCTTTGTGTCTGCAGCTTTTTCTTCCTGTTCTTTAAATCTGCACCTGAACGATATCGTCCGAGAGTCCAGCGCTTTGCAGTGCGTCCGTGTCCTCCGCCTCCTAGACACGCCTCTCTGGACTCGGCCGTACTTATTCGCAATCGAGGCAGAAGCTCCTTTGTTTGTGAAAAAGACGAGATAACTATCTCCACGGCGCTCCTCCCTCCTCCTCCCCCACTCTCCAGCTTCTGCTTCCTCCCCTCAAGACGGTGACCCGAGAGGTCAAAGAAAGCGAGAGGCTCTTTTTCTTCCTTCTGACTGGGCCGAGCTACAACAAAAAAAGCCCCAATATTGTATACAAAAAAATATATATATATATATATATATATATATATATATATATATAAAAAAGTTTTTTTAAAAAAGGGCCCGTGGCCCGTCTACTTTTCAGACCAAAAATGGGAGATTCAGCAATCCGGGAGTCCACGGCGGGTTTTTCGCTGATTGGGAACTTATGCTCAGTGTGTGGTTCCGCTAACACCGTTTGGCACGCTGACAGCAACGATTAGCATCATCTGCACATCAAATTATTATCCCCTCGCACTCGAGTCCCTCTACATCGCTCGATGTTGGACATCTCATTCACGACTCACCGGCTTGCTGAGTGCGGCCCCTCGTGGGCGGGCTGCGGGGCCCGTCCCCCGCTGCGTTGAAGGGGGCCACGCTGATCATGTAGGTGGTGTAGCCAGTCAGGTTCTTCAGCTTCACCCCTCCTTCCGGCATGAACAGAGTACGCAGGCGCTCCGTCTCGTTCTTGCGCTGGAATTCCCAGAAGTAGACCTGCGCGTGGAATAAGAGGCGACGAGTGATTGTTAATGCGAGCCTACAGACGGCGTGCGGGGGGGGGGGGCGGATACGGACGCTTCGGCTTCGATAAAACTCAGTGCCGTTTTCCAAACTCCCCGAGGGGAGAGCGGTTTAATTTTATTCCCTGTGAATGTGTTCATGCGCAACAGACTAAGCCGTTCACCGTCAGCCCGTCTGGAAAACGGCGTTCATAAACAAAAGAAGGGAAAAAAAAAAGTGCATTTAATGGTGATTAACATCAAATGGATGGGAGTCTCTTGTGAACCGCAAGACACATTTCAATATTTATATAAAGATTTTAAAAAAAAAAACACAATGTTGTTGCCTTATTGCGAAGTCGGCCCATAAAAGTTGTAGCTCCTGGGTCCGATATGAAAAAAAAAACATGAATCTGAAGCCCCCCCCCCCCCCCGCAGCGTGAGATGATTGAACTCATTCTGATGCAGAGTGACGCCTCCTCTGCGCCGCCAGCATCTCTGCGGTACAGCCCAGTTGTGTTGAACTAGCAGCACTTGAAAAATCGAGCATTCAAACACGGGCTTATGAGTCTGTTTGCACCAATTATGACATTTTTAATTAGTTTCTGTGTAAATGCATATGTGGGCCTTAATCACATCTCCTTCCCCTCGTGAAGGGATCTGAGGATCAGGCGGATGACAATGCGTGTCTTTATGTTTTTTTTTAATTTATTTTTGTATTTTATTTTTTATTCTGTATTTTGTGCTAATTACTATTTAGATTTTTTTCTAATATATATATATATATATATATATATATATATATATATTATATAAAAAAAAGTTTTAGCATTTTATTGAATGTCTTTTGTCTTTTTAAAAAATAAAAAAAATAAATAAATGAAAAGTGTGACTCTGACCTTGTAGCCCTGGATGTCTCCATTCTGTGCATCCACGGGAGGGGGGTCCCAAGTCACGTCCAGCTGGGTGGCTGTAGCGGACTGAATGGCCACATTCTGGGGCGGGGCCGTCGGCACTGTTGGGAGGCCATCACACCAATGAACCACAAGACAAGGGACACGCCTTCTGTATTATAAGCGATTATGAGTTTAGCTACTTGACTCGTTGTATAGACGGGGCAACATTGCAGCACCGCGTGTATTGAAGTGACAGGAAGCGCACGTACCTGCTTCTCCCACAAACACCTCCTGAGGCGTACTGGTTGGCCCCTCGCCAACAGCGTTGTACACACTCATGCGTATCTCATAGCGCTTGTGTTTACTCAGCTCTGCGGGAAGGAGACGTAAACAACCGGGGACATAAAAGTTAAGGAATTTGCGTTTCACACCCACTCGTAAATTGTACTTTTATAAAGCGTTCGATCTTCGTTTGCATCCGGATTTCAAACACCCCGATATTCCTTCCGCCCCATCCCACATCCATCAACCTCTCAAACAATTAGTAAAACACAAGAATGCAACAATAAGCATAACAATCCTCAAGTCCACATTTGCTACTGGGAACAGAGATTTTTTTTTTTTTTTTTTTTTTCCCCTGCTGTAAATAATTTAAAGTGCGCAGGAGAAAATATGTGGCCATCTGCTTTTGAAGTGCTCATCCAAATAAGAGCCGACCGGAGGAGTGTGTGCGTTGTGTTGGACTGCGTGCACACGCCTCAAGTGTCCCGATGCGATGTGAGAGCACAAGCAGCCAAATGTTTGCGTTCATGTGCTCGTCACAGGGCACTCGAAAAACACATGTCGAGATAGATTGAGTCATTCATAACACGTGTGAATGAGTAAGACAACACTTACTGTCCAACTCGTGCTGGTTCAGACTGGAATCACTCAGATTCTGGATGCTGTAGGGGGCTGCGGTGGAAAAGAGAGAGAGAGAGAGAGAGAGAGAGAGAGAGAAAGAGGGTTGGGCTTAAAGTGTCCAAAGTCATTTTCCTCGTTGATAAAAAAAAAGAAGAAGAGAAAAAGCCCCTTCCCCCCCCCCCCCGTTGCCCCCAAACCACCGTGATCATACCTCCAAGCGAACAGCCAGAATGACTCAAGAGTGAAATTATAGGCTAAGTCACACGGCGCAGTGGCCACAGAGCCGCGCCTGAGTAAACCTAATGATATCTTGCAGCTGATAGCTACTGATCACAAGATGAAATGTTTTTGCTGGGGAAAGTGTCGAGACCAGCTGGGGGAGAGGAGCCTGCAGACGGAAATAAGGCCTGAGGGAGAGTTGTTTTTTTTTCCCCCCCTCTAATGGAAACGACGGCGTTGCATCGACTCTTGCAGGAATAATCAAACCGTGTGATATTGTTTCGGGGAAAAAATAAAGAAGTAAAAGCAGAGAAGTGACCGTTTTTCTTCCCCCGAGATGCTATCTGCCATCGTACCCAACGTGTAATTATAATAATAATAATAATAATAATAATAAATGCAACACTTACGACAGCCTTAAGTGAAAATTGGACTGCGAAAAAAATGTATTGCGGCAGCGACAGGTGGTAAAAGACTGTGATTTGTCGTGTAATGCCTCACCAGTGAGCTCGCCCCAGGTGGACATGCTGTTGATGGTGTGAAGAGAGTAGCCGCGGAGACGGTCGTACAGCAGCTCGCGATATCGAATCCGAAAGCCCAATAAGATCCCATTTATCTTCTCCTCAGAGGGGTGCTGTGAGGGGGAAAGGGGGGGAGGAAGATGGAGAATTAAGGTCTAAAGTAGCAGATCTCTGCAGAACTGAGGCCCTCAGAAATAGCTTTGAATCCCGCGTGTGACCCATCGTTTCAGTTTTTAATGCCGTCATGTATAAAGTTAATTTCACCTTAATGGGCATTTAACTTGCACGTTTTTAAAAAAAATTAGAACATTCCCACATGTTATCATGCTCGACTCGCTCCTCTTTTTAATGTTCCACCAGCACGATTATTTGGAAAGAAGCGGGTACTTCTTTTTGCTAGAACCTCCTCCGATACACGGGACGGGGGCTGCACAAATCGTCAATGAGGGGAAGAAGCATTTTGATTTTGATTTCATTGAGCCAGATTTTAATAAACCACACCGTACGCGGGACAAAGTGCAGACGTTTGCCTTGCAATTTTCATTGAAAGTAGGTTGAGTCGAGCCCAACGATCCAATGGAAATGAGGCGTAATCTAATGAAACAAAAAGTATAAAATAATCTCCTCAGACTGATGACTCACATGGAGAAATCCCCCACGGTTGAACATGAGAGAGCGCGTGGCCAGAGGCGAGAAGCAAACAACCACCTCTCTGTCCTTATAAAACTCGACAAGTGTTCACCATAAAAGTGAAATTGTGGCTCGGAGCCTCCTGTTTTCCCTCTCGACGGCCTGTTAATTCAGGTGTGTTTGTTTTTTGTAGTTGGACTGGAAGTATAGGCCTCTACTCCGTGTGCTGCCGTGCTCTCTCATTAGAGGCCACCTTCTTAGACTTTCATGGATTTTAAAAAACAATGAAGAAGAAGTACTTGTACGGTCTCCTCTTACCTGCCAGCGAATCAGCACGGACGTGGTTGTGTGCGGCGTGACGGAGAGGATGGCGGGCGCTTCGTCGGGCGCTGCGAGGCGATAAAGGACGAGACAAATGAGCTCAAGTTGACCTGAAAATGTGCACGATTCAAGGTGCTAAATCTATTCGGGTGCAGTGGCATTCATGGAGCATAAACGCACAATAGCTACAACAGAACGAGCGCTGACAGAATAATTAATTCCCCCCCCCCCCCCCCCCCCCCCCCTAAAAAAATAAGCTAATTTCTTTTGTCGGTTAAAGCGGCGCGGGGCAAACTTTGCCAGGTCTTTTAATGGCGGGGGGGGGCCTCTTGTCTCGTGGTAACTGCAGACGGTGCCGCACATGACATCTACCTGCTGCCTTCGCCAGTAGTGTCTGAATCACAACAATAGGACATACAACTCCTTTCCCAGAGATACAGGAGAGTGTGTGGTGCCTATAAATATCTACATAAAAAGTACACGAGCCTACGGTTTATGTGAAATATTTCCTTAATAAACACACAAAAAGCTTCATCTTTTTTTAAAAGGAATGGTTTGACTTTCTGGGCGCTTTACTCACTGTTTCGTGAGGGGGACTATTTCTCGGGGGCGCAGGGGACTTCCTGGAGTCTTGTCGACGCTGCGGGGAGTTGCCGGGCAACCAACCCGGAGAATCGCTGCACCAGACCATAAGTTGTCCCGCACATGAAACTCACGTGTCGCTTTTTACACTCAAGCTTTTTGACGTGCTGGTTGGGTAGATTGTCTTAACTTTACCATCCGGTCTTTATGCTAAGCTAAGCTAAGCTAACTGACTGGTTGTAGCCATCGTGATTACCAGACACCAGAGTGGTATCGATCTTCTCAATCAGCGAATAATCGCGCTTCAGAAAACGTCCAAAAGTACATTTTCACTCTTACCGTCCTGCAGAGTCGTGATGGCTTCGCTCTCCTCGCTGTACTCACTGTCCCCGATGTCGTTGGTGGCTTTCACTCTGAACTGGTAGGATGTGAAGGGCTTCAGCCTTTTTGTGTGTGTGGGGGGGGGGAAGGAAGCACAGGAAGAGACGCGTTCAATCTACGATCATGAACTATACGGGCCCCTGGATCTTAAGCCCTTTTTAAGCCACGGTTACCGTGGGGAGGTGCCGGGACTTTCAAGGAAACTACGAGACAAAACTTTCAACCGCATCCGAGAGCGTCATGCTGAATTCCTAATGCCCTCCATGTGTTTGACTGCTCCATTGTTAATGTTCTAAACCACCCCGGGAGCATTATTCTCTATCAGGATGTCGTCGATCTGCCAACTACACTGCAGCCGGGGGAATTATTTAAGTTCATTTAGTATCACCCTCTACATCTGATGAGAACAAATAGGAGACAAATGTTGCACGTGTTGCAATAAAGGGGGATGAAATATAGAGTGTAGAAAGTGCACCCCACCTCGACACGATGTAGGAGCTGGCCTCGTGGTTGACGGAGGCCGAGTGGACCGTCCAGTTGTTCTCGGGAAGCTCTCGGAGCTGCACCGTGTAGTAGCGGACGGGGGACAGGCCGTCGCTGCCGGGCTCCCACGACAGCAGCACCTGGCGGGCCTGAACGTCTTTCTGAGGAACCACGGGGCGGCTGGTGGGCTGGGGACGAGCTGGAGGGACGGACACGTCAGGCAGAAGGTGTAGGAGCGAAAGGGGAAAAGAGACGTTGGTGAACGAGGAAAGGGTAGGGTGGAGTGAATGGTAAGCGGATGTACAAGGAAGGAGAAATATAAGTGAATACAGTTTTTTCGCTCGCTCAAATTTGCATGTGTTGCACAAACAAGGGAGAATATAAAAAAGAGAGCGTGCCTCTGATGAATGAAAAGTAGCCGAAGGAATGAAAAGTTGCAGAGTACACGATCCTCAAACGCGCCTCGGGGGAAGCAGATGGACCGATTCCTTCTCGCAAACTGCATCAGAGCGCTTTCCGATAAACACCCGCGGGGGGGCCACAGAGAACTCCCCCCAGAAAAAACACACACACACATCTGCTGACTGGACCGTTAACCGGGAGTGAACCGCGTAGAATCTCGCTCTCAGAATTAAGGCCGACACAACCGCCGCCGTGTTTCCTGTTTCTTACCATCACGCTTGAAAATTCCCACTTCACACGCGGAGTAAAGCCTGCAGAGATATTACATCATAATAATAATGATAATTCAAATACAGCACACGTGGTTACCTCTTTTCTCCGTGGTGACCACCAGGGCCTCCGCGGCCTCGCCCCAGCCCTTCCTCGTCTGCGCTTTGATGCGGAACATGTAGACGGACTCCGGCCTGAGGCCGTTCACCATGTACTGGCGAGCGCTGGGGATCAGCACGTCCACCGTGGGGGTGTTGCTATTGGACGAGTTGAGGTGGTACGTGATCTGGTAGGCTGGAGAGACGTCGTGGGGGGACAAAAACAAATGTTATTGGCGACGACAATCCCGTGAGCATCTGCTCCCCGCGTGCTTGCTGACATGATGTACGGTTTTTAATCTGACAGATGTTTCAGGACTCAAACGTTCGCAGGGAAGTCCCCCAATTAGCTCACGAGAGAATCAAACTCACTTCACAGCTGGAGAAATAACAAGATTTGGTATTAACGTTGACAATCAAGCATGTTGAGAGTCATCAGGGACTGGTCACTAAGGACGAATCCTAGATTTCTGAGTTAAATATCAATAAATAAAGCCGACCGAGATAAAACAATATCTTCCCATATGTAGATTTGTTCGTAGAGCTTATTTAAATTGTGAAAACATCATCATGCCTTGAGGGGATGGTATTTGCCACAGTCTGCTCTCACACACACATTTAACACATGCTACTCACCAAGTATAATGCCATTGGGCTGCGAGGGCGACTGCCAAATAAGCCGGACTGATGTGGTCCGTACTTCAGGGAACAGGATCCCCACTGGAGGTCCGGGCACTGTGGCAACACAACAGGCATCATAAATAACAGAACTTCCCAAGATGCCCCTTTTAACCTTTTTAGATCACACATTGTGCATAATAACACACACATATGCAATATCCACAATGGACTAGAACACGTTTTAATGTCACAGCACAAAGTATTGCTACATTATCGCAATAGTATCATTCATGTTTTGCCACAATGTAATGAAGCTATTTAACTGTAACACTCGTAGTTCCTCACCATCGTCCAGAGTCCTCTCCAGGATGGGTGGAGAACTGGGCCGTCCGTCTCCAATCCGCGTGAAAGCCAGGACCTTGATCTCGTAGAGCACGTATTTCCCCAGACCGGTCAGCTGGACACTGTGTGTGGCGTTGCCGTCCACCATCCAGAAGTGAACCGCACTGTCGGAGTCCTTCTCTTTGTAGCCCACCTGAAGAGACACGGAGGAGTTGGGGGTCAAAAAAGGGGATTTGGAAATGGCCTCACACCTAGAAGTTATCCTTTTCCTCAAGAAAAAAAAAAAAAATCACAAAACAGACCTTGTAGCCCAGAATGAGACCATTTCGGTCCGGCTGGGGAACTTCAAACCAGCGCACCAGAATGCTGCTCGAGGTGGTGGCGAAGGCCGACACGTTGGTGGGTCCACAGGAGGGCACTGCGAAACAAATGGGGAGACACATTACGCCTCTAACAGTGATCGGCCAGGGGGGTCACAAGCCTCAGATATCCTGTGGGCCGTGCTGAAAAAGGAAGAAAAAAAAAAGACTCAAGAATAAGCCTTTTTCTCTTCCTTGGCGCTGATTCCGAAGAATTTGCTGGAGTGAGTGAGTGGAAAAAGAAAAGGAAAGGAAAGAGCACAGGAATTCCACAGTCAGAGTCCATGTGTTCTCAATTTCCTCAAGACTCCTTCCACGACCCATGAGTCTGGTGGGCAATATGACGGCGTGGGCTGCTAAAGAAAAGATGTGACACGCGGCAAAGTAAAAAAAAAAAGAGTGCTGCGTATTGTCACACTAATATCACAAAAAAAAAACGGTGTGTGGGCTTCTTTTGAGCCGTGCCATAACTCCTCATTTAATTGTTGTTTCTGTTGGCAAGAACTAGACATAAAAAAAAAGAGCTTTTTGAGTAATTATGCAAGCAATGCTGTATTTTTTTTTGTTGCCACTTCTCCGGGATCATTGCTCATCCGCTCTTCACACATCTGACAAGCAGTTTTTCTCCAACGATGACGGACGAGGCGCTCACTCACCAGACTCCCTGGTCCGGCCCCTGACGGGCTGACTCCAGGGGCCCGTCCCGATGCCGTTGACGGCCTGGACCCTGACCTCGTACTCCGTCCACTCCTCCAGGTCTTCGATGGTGAACTCCCGCTCCAGGCGGTCGCCGATGACGTGGATGAGCGCGCGGCCCTGCGAGCCCGCGCGCGAGTACTGGACCCTGTAGCCCACCTGCTCCGCGTTCCCGTTGTACTCCCATTCAGGCAACGGCTGGCCGTGAGCGTCGAGAGGGGGACGGCGGATCGGAAAAAAAAGGAGAAAAAAAAAGATGAAAAACATCCGACACTTAGGGCTGTAAATATGCTCTATTCTCAGTTACAAGGCCCCTTTGCTTTTTCTATTAGCGCGACGCTCGAGTTCATTTGAATGGAAGGCTGTGCTCCCCCCCCGACAATCGACGGTCAAAGACGCGACGCAGCACATTATGATTGAGACAATCTGATGCACCCTCAGCGGCTCCATAAAGAGATTTTACGAAACCTGGGACCCATTGATAAACTTTGAGATTAAACTGACGGGCCTGGAACCACAAACGTATACCTCTCCAGGCGTCTGTCCTATTTATTTATTTTTCTTGGGGGGGGGGGGGGGGGGGGGAGGTTGGTTTCTTTACAATATTCTTTAACTTTCTGTACATATTTGTACCTTGAGATGATGGCTTATGCTAATGTCTTGGCTGATAAATGGATAAAATATATCTCCAAATAAAGCGTTAAAACTCCTACTCACCATCCATCGGAACCAGAGGCTGGTCTCGCTGGCGGTGCGTAGGGTGACGTTGGCGGGGGCCAAGTCGGGAGGAGCCGGCAGGGTCTGGATCTTCCTGGAGGGTTGGCTGGGAGGACTGGTGCCCACTATGTTCACCTGGCGCATGCGGAACCTGGTGTTTTAGGGGGGAGTTAAACATTAAAAAATGCAAACAACAACTTGAAACAAGCATGCAGCGTTCTTGCAGCGCAGAGCATCCTCTCACACGACGCTTATTGCATCCGAAACCCGAGATCACAGCGTTGAATATGCTTATTTGTTTTACAGCCTGAATATGCAGGGGGGGAGGAAAAACAACAACATTATGATTCCAACGCGAGGAACGTTTACATCTACGGGAATGTAAAGTGGCAGAACCCATAAAAGCTGCTGTGGTGGTGTCTTCGGGGGAGGGGGGATCGTCTCCGTGAAAACGCTCATCGCCGATATTGAACGTGATCGTGGGGGGGAAAAAAAAAAAACAAGCCGGCTGCCAACGAGATGAAGATCATACGCGCGCTGTAAAAATAATATTTAAACCCACGCTATCCGTAACGAAGCCTGTGTTCAAATCAAAGGAATGGAGAATGAGATAAGGCTCCTGGGACAAGCTGAAATTAGCCCAGATACCCAAACGCGGCGTACACCTTATCTGTTGTTTGTCACAAATCTGCACACGCTTCATTTCCACGTTATCTCGCATAAGTTTAGACTCCGGGGAAAAAAAAAAAACGATGAGCAGGTACTAATAAGACTATAATAATGCACTATGCTGCGTATGCATGTCCTGTGTACCAAAGTCTGCTGACAGCGGATCAAAAAAACGATGTATTATCTGCTCTGGTTCTTTCGATCTATTATTTAATTGAATTTGCAAGATTGCAGAGGAAAGCTGATAAAGTCTGGGCCCCTCGTCCTGTTTCCTTGAATGTTCCCAGCGGGCTGTACCTGTAGAAGGTGTACGGGTTGAGACCTGGCACCTCCAGGGAGCGAGCCTCGGGTTCGTTGGTCACCTGGTGCACCATCACCCAGTCCTCGTTCTCTCCCACCACACCCACCTGGGACCGAGACCACAGAGAGCATGACAAACACAGCACAGGAAGATGACCCAATAACACACGATTAAGGACCTTGGAGCTCACCTGAGCCTCCACCTGCCAACGGGAAATGGAAGTTTTCCCGTCGTAGCCAGGTTTGAACTGCAGGGTGACGGAGCGCGGGCCGATGTTGGAAATTGCCACGTTGGTCGGGGGGCCAGGAAGCTCTGTGAGGAGGCGGAGAGAGAGAGAGAGAGAGAGAGAATGACGGTTGATCTCGTGTGGCTGCCTCTCTCACACACGGGGTGGTTTTGGTTTGTAAATCTAGCTACCTCAGCGCCCCCTGGTGGCCGCACAGATACGGCACAAGGACACATTTCTCCCTTTTTTCTCTTTCCCAACTCCAGCAAAAAAACAAAACAACAACAACAGCGAACGTGGATTAGTTTGTTTTTGAGAAACAAAGACGCTTACACAGGCGGAGACGACGCCATGAATGTCAATTATCTGGAGGTACGATTCAATCTGATATCTCACTGTTTACACTTGAGCCGAGCAAACAATAAGAATGGATTATTCCCTGGAAATCCTGGAGGGGTAATGAATCTGAGAATGGTGGACTCGAAGAACAGAGGGAGGGCTCTCTCTCTGTGAACATGAATATCATGGTCTGTTTGTGTTTTATGTTTCCATTTCATCTTTTTTCTACCACCATCAAAAATAAACATTAAACCAACCGTAGCATATGCCCGATCCAAAGCATAATACGGTTTCCATAAATCCCAGTCGGAGGCATTCACATCAAACTGTGGCGTATTGGAGTGTGGACAGCGGCCTGCTATTAAAAACACATCATCTTTCCCATGAGCACACTGAGCAATCCTGTTTTTCCTCGAGATTTCCCGAAATGAGGGTGCATTCAACCGTAATGAAATGCATGATTATACGTGTCCTCGTAAAAAAAAAAACTTCTAAATCATTTGCATGACTGATTATTGAGGGTGGCGTGACCGGTGCACAGAGGTGTTTTCTTTACACGTACACACAATGAGAGTAATTACCATTCTGGGGACTTTAACCGCTGCTCTGGAGCCCGCTCGCTATATAACAGCCCGTCATTTCACGGCTTTCCCCAGATGTACACACTGCGGCTGCCGCTCGTGGTAATTGATGTGTCCATTGTATGTCTATTACACCATTTTTTTTTTTTTTTTTTTGCAAATCTGAAATCATTAAACACTGTAATTGTCGTTAATGCTCTCGCGGGAGCTGTTATTACGCAGACGTGGCGCAGATATGTGTATCGGTGAGTTGTTTTTGGGGGTGTTTTGGGCTCAGAGTCCACCGAATTTAATGTGAAACAGTAAAGACGCAGCAAGAGAAGGTTTAACTGACTTCAAAAATGTGAAGAGAAAGCCTGCATTACAAAAAAAAACGGGAAGCGTGAGGGGGGGTTTTCGAAAGAGGGCGTTTTATTTAACGGAAGATGCCTTTGAGTTGCATTGTGGGAAATGTAGGCGGAAGTTTTACTAAAAAGGGCGAGAAACGTGCATGTTTTCTTCACGAATCCTGGTGTCACACCTGGTGGTGGTAATTGATACACAAAGTGATCATTTTGTGGGTGATGTTGTTGGTTACCGACCTGGCGGGACGCCGGAGGAGATGGTGGAGGAGGACAGCTGGCCCTGTCCTTTGGAGGTCATCCCGGCCACTTCGATGGTGTAGGTGGTGAGAGCGGTGAGTCCCGTGACCCGGTACTCCCAGGTGACGTTGGGCAGGTAGTGGGTGACCCTGGTGTTCGTTCGGTTGAACTCCTCCCACGAAATGCGGTAACCTGCGGAGACGGGTTGGACGGAGATTCAACGGCGTTTTTATTTTAATTTTTTTTATAGCAACAGTGGCAACTCTCAGCATCAGGGGGCATTAACAGGAACATTAAATTAACTTAATCAGAAATTGAATATAGCAAATTAAATCAGCCCTGTGACTATACCTCCCTGCACACACACACACACACACACATCCTCCACCCACTCCCATTCAAAAAACACACACGCTTACTCTCTCGAAGTTAATGCAATTTGCTGCTCGGCCAGCAGCTCTTTTCATGTGATTGCGTAAGGCATTAGGCGGCACTTCTCGCCAAATCAATAATTTCACATGTCTCCTTGGAAGCGTGTGCAGCACATTAGACTGCTTTTGGAGAAAACGCTTGAGGATATTCTGCCAAATATCAACTTTTTTTTGTAAACACTTGCATATTAAAGCACCTGATGGGCATTTGTTCTTTTACTCAAAGTCTGGCGGCATTATGGAAACTGGATTAGAAGCGACGGCTGCAAAGACGTTCCATTAAAACACGCACACCCCTGGACAAGTGACACAAACGGTTTGATTTAAACTTCAATCTACTTTTTATTTTTCAAACACGGGTTACAGTTGTGACTGACTGACAGTTTTTAGGTGAAAGCCGCCCTTAATCCCCGCTTACCTCTTCTATTATTAAAGACTTGACTTGTGTTTTAGGGAAGCAAGCTTTCTTTTTGGGGGGAGGATTAATGTTTTATGTAAAAAGTTATATCGATTTTTGTTTTTTTTGTTTGTCTCGCTGATGCAAACGCACATATATATTGGTGTCTCATAAGCTTGTGCCGCCTTGGTATTAGTATGTGCATGACCCGAATAAAACAAAAGCAACAATAAAGACGCTGTGTACCCTACAGAGCTGCGTATCCACCCCACAGAGCTGTGTAACCACCCTACAGAGCTGCGTATCCACCCCACAGAGCTGCGTATCCACCCCACAGAGCTGCGTACCCCACAGAGCTGCGTATCCACCCCACAGAGCTGCGTATCCACCCCACAGAGCTGCGTACCCCACAGAGCTGCGTATCCACCCCACAGAGCTGCGTATCCACCCTACAGAGCTGCGTATCCACCCCACAGAGCTGCGTACCCACCCCACAGAGCTGCGTACCCACCCCACAGAGCTGCGTACCCACCCCACAGAGCTGTGTACCCACCCCACAGAGCTGCGTACCCACCCCACAGAGCTGCATACCCACCCCACAGAGCTGCGTACCCACCCCACAGAGCTGCGTACCCACCCCACAGAGCTGCATACCCACCCCACAGAGCTGCGTACCCACCCCACAGAGCTGCGTACCCACCCCACAGAGCTGCGTAACCACCCCACAGAGCTGCGTACCCACCCCACAGAGCTGGGTATCCACCCCACAGAGCTGCGTACCCACCCCACAGAGCTGCGTATCCACCCCACAGAGCTGCGTACCCACCCCACAGAGCTGCGTACCCACCCCACAGAGCTGCGTACCCACCCCACAGAGCTGTGTACCCACCCCACAGAGCTGCGTACCCACCCCACAGAGCTGCGTACCCACCCCACAGAGCTGCGTGGAGTGATTTTGGGGTGACGGCGATCGTACCTGTGAGGACGCCGTTCTTCTCGCCGGGCTCACTCCAGCTGACTTTGAGCGAGGTGTCCAGGATCTCGGTGAAGCTCAGGTGACCCACGGCACCGGGGGCTGGGCGGGGACAAAATAAACAACAATGAGCTCGGGGGGCAATGGGCGAATGAGACGCTCAATAATAATTCATGCTAAATGTGTTTACAGATCGAGCAAAAAAAAACAAGGTAATCGCCTGGAAGAAAACTTGTGTGGCGACAAGTTGGGGAAAATCCTTCCAAAGCTCAACCAATTATCTCGAGAGGGGACTAAGTCCCAATTATGATGATCCTGGCTGGATGCGGCATAAACTCAGTCATTAGCACTCCTCTACAACTTGGTTCCGCATGAATAATAGATCTTGCCCAGAGGATGTGTTACTGCGAGACGCCCCGGCGGCGCGCCTCCCCCCCCCCCCCCCCCTGCCGCCGCCGCCGCCATCCCAGAGTGAAAAGCGTTGCAGGAGAAGTCGCTTACTGTCCTCGTGCGTCCTCAACGCCTTGGGCGGGCTGCGGGGGCCGTCTCCCGGCGTGGTGAAACACAGCACGGAGGTGTAATACTCTGTGAACTTCTTCAGGCCCGTCACGTATCCCACGTGGACGCTGTCCTGAAAGTTCGGTCGCGCCGTCACCATGGCGACGTCGTCGTCTCTGCCGGGCTCCCAGGCCAGCAACTAAAAAAAGGAGGGAGGAAGAGAGAGAGAGAGAGAGAGAGAGAGAGAGTCTGAAGAAACAGCGACTCATCATTTCACTGTAATAATTCTCACACAAAAACTAACAACGATGTGTCTCCCCGGTAGTCGTGAAGTCAGTCTGAGGAGTTATTTGGCATCGTAGCTCTCCTCATATATATTTAGAAAGACACCCTGAAGAGGTTGTTTTTTTTCCGACTGGGAGGGAATAGCTCCATTAAGGCAGACTGGGAGAGAAGGAAAAGAGTGGATGCTCAAGAGAGGCAGGATAGCATCCCATGATGCACGTACAGGCATCGACTAATGGGACCTGGATCGACCAATTAGGTGCTTAGGTAATGAGTCCCAAAGGCCGGTCTATTGGGTTAGCTTCCAGTTTCCAGAGAGAGAGAGGGAGGGAGCTGGCAGGAAGATATCAGAGATACTTGACTGTGTGCCACTCTCGCTTTCTTTTCTCCGTCTGTCTTTTCTTTTTCCCATCCCTTCCTGAAAGTCCTCCTTTGCTTCACTTCCCATCAGCTTTCCCTTTTTTTTTTCTCTCTCTCTCTCTCTTTCTCTCTTCTCTCACTCCTGCTTATGTCTCTCTCCCTCTGGAGAAGAACATGTCGATTTGATTTGTACAGTGACCCCCCCCACCCCCACACACACACCTCCTCCACCCAGCTGAGCCAGGCCTGTGGAGCTCTATTGAACAGAACAGACAAAGAGGGCAGGACAAAAAAAATTAAATAAGAAAGAAACCCAAATTACATAATTAAGTCGCATCAGAGTCAATGGGATAAACAGAGCTATTCTCCGGCTGTGGCTTTATGATTCCCCCGGTGGGTCGCATTTGTTTAAAGGAGACGGAGAGATGGACCGTATTCAAGAGCCCGTGACAAAATAATGAAGACATTCATCATTACGGCGCGGCGCGGCGTCACAATAAAACATGAAAAATGGCGGCGGAGATAAAGGAGGATGACCTCCGACTGACAAATGGGTGAACAGAGTCCATCGTTCACAGCGGCGCCGCGTATCCGATACTACAGGTTCCGTCAACGGGCGCCCACTGACCTTGTAGCCCTGGTTGATGCCGTTGATGAACTGAGGGTTCGGCGCCGTCCACGTGAAGCGGATGGTCGTCGAGTTGACCGACTCGGCCTGCACGTTGCCGGGGGCGACGGTGGGTACTGGGGATGAGAGGGGGGAGGGGGGGGGGGGGGGGGGGCAGAAAATAAAAGGTGTGAGAACACATTTCAGTTGACTGCTGGACGTCCGCCCGCATCTATTTTGATGTCAGTATCGATCGCGTCCAGGGCGGATTTTAGTTCACTCTCTTTCTGATGACACCGACACCTAAGACCGGTTCTCTCTGTGGGTTTGTTTCCCCGAAGATGAATCGATGTTAATGCAGTTAATACATCAGATGATTTCAATTAGAGATGATGACAATTAACTTGATGCTTTACGAGAAGGTTTTTTTTTTTTTTACTTGGATGCACAGTATTAAAAAATTAAACCTTGCACGATGTCGCATCCCGGTCGTATTCGTCGTGAATAATCAAGTCAAGAAAAAGATTCTCCAACGGCTGAATGTCAGGGACGCTACGTCATCGTACCCCCGAACCGAGGACTTTCCGGTGTGTGTGTGTGTGTGTGTGTCCTCCACAATCTCATGCACGTGATGTATTTCCTGTCCTCCGAGTAAGAAACAAGGAAAATACGAACACATTTGAGGCGAGAAACTTTCTTCGCTCGGAGCACAACAGCCAAGATGGGTCATATTTTCATATCTAACTCGCTAAATTTGATTTTGTTGTGATTAAACCGCTGTTGGCGATTGTTGGAACAGCGGATTTGAGTGAAGTTTGAGTGAAGCTTGTGACTTTGAGCATTCTAACTGTTTTCAGTTGTTTATAAATCATAATAATTGGCAAAATCCCTGTTGATTTTAATCCCGTTATTTTCCTGTTTTGAATCGTTTCCCAGAAAGCGAAATCAATATTCCGACTAGACATCGTGATGCTTTCTAAATGAGACCCGACGAGGCGAATGAAATGAGTTCTCACCGCCCTGCAGAGTCCACTCGGTGACTTTATGGCTGAAGGTGCCCAGACCCGCCCCGTTGTAGGCCGCCACCTCAATCTCATAGTTAGTCCAGATGATGAGGTCCTCCAGCAGCAGGTTGGTCACATCGGGACTGGAAATGTTCTTCATCTGGTAGTCCACAGGCAGCCCGGTCAGACGGTATCTGACACACACACACACACACACACACACACACACACATGCAGCTGTGACATTTGAGATGGGGGGGGGACATGACAGTGCTTTTCCGCTAGATGCAGTTCACCAGACGGCCTGCTAGGGGAGACAAAGCACCAGCAAACGTGCAATTAAAAAACCACTGACTGCTGTCTGGAAAACACCTGCTGTTTCATTTGGATGTAATGAATGAAAAACCAAACTAATTACATGTTTACAGGATTTACAGTCAGTTTGGCATATTGCTGACTCGGCCGATTAGAGTCGCTGAAGTTTTTCTGAAGTCGAACTATTTTAGTTTTCTCTCAGACTAAAAGGTTTTATTTTTTCTTCAAATGCAGTGGTGGAAACTGACACCGACTCTTATGTTAAACATGAATTCCAACTCTTGCCTTTACGATTATGATAATGTCTTTAAAAATCTTTTTATTTGCTCATGTTGAAATTCTAAATGTCAGAACACAGGACACAAGGGGGGAAACATCACACTGAATGTGTGTGTGTGTGTGTGTGTGTGTAATAAACAGTGAGGCCCAGACAGGTGGAGGAGCGGCGGTCTCACCTGACGGTGTAGCCCCTCAGGATGCCGTTCTGGTGGCTCTCCGGCGGAGGCTGCCACTGGATCATGATGGACTGGTTGGTCCGGCCGCTAGCGATGACGTTTTGAGGAGCAGCACTGGGGGGCTCCTCTGGGAGAGAGACACTGCAGAACACACACACACACACACACACACACACACACACACGCACACACACACACAGAAACGAAGCGAGAGAGGAAATAGGTTTCAAAAAGAATATTTTTCTCTCTGGGAATCACCAGGAACACAGCGTTAGTTTATTTCAAACCAAAGCACTTTGTAATAACGCAACAGCCTAAATGAAGCATATCAATTTAAAGCTAAATACCAGTTTCATTTTCACTGAAGCACTTACTGCAAAAACCTTTTTTTTCCCTGTACCCTCAACTGTTTTCCTGCCACTTTGTTGTCTCGGTTAAAAAATAATAATTAAAAATAAAATACCTGAGCAGTGCTTTTTGTTGTGCTTTTTTGTTCCACTCTAAATATGCACAGAGCCCACACTTAACGCCACAGACGACGGAGTCACGGGGGAGCTTTGTAGCCCCCTGAACGCTGCAGATTCACTCTGGGGGGGGGGGATGCGTCTGAGAGCTGGGAGTGAGATCAGTGGCGGTGACTAAGTAGCAAATGGGAGTAGGCGAGGGAGCTGGCATCGAGACGCAGCGTGACAGACTGGTGGAGGGCGGAAGGGAACGAGGGAGGGGAAGCTAGGGGTAAGGGTTAGGAGGGAGGGAGGGGAAGCTAAGGGTGAGGGTTAGGAGGGAGGGAGGGGAAGCTAAGGGTGAGGGTTAGGAGGGAGGGAGGGGAAGCTAAGGGTGAGGGTTAGGAGGGAGGGAGGGGAAGCTAGGGGTGAGGGTTAGGAGGGAGGGAGGGGAAGCTAGGGGTGAGGGTTAGGAGGGATGGAGGGGAAGCTAGGGGTGAGGGTTAGGAGGGAGGGAGGGGAAGCTAGGGGTGAGGGTTAGGAGGGAGGGAGGGAGGGGAAGCTAGGGGTGAGGGTTAGGAGGGAGGGAGGGGAAGCTAAGGGTGAGGGTTAGGAGGGAAGGAGGGGAAGCTAAGGGTGAGGGTTAGGAGGGAGGGAGGGGAAGCTAAGGGTGAGGGTTAGGAGGGAGGGAGGGGAAGCTAAGGGTGAGGGTTAGGAGGGAAGGAGGGGAAGCTAAGGGTGAGGGTTAGGAGGGAGGGAGGGGAAGCTAAGGGTGAGGGTTAGGAGGGAGGGAGGGGAAGCTAAGGGTGAGGGTTAGGAGGGAGGGAGGGGAAGCTAAGGGTGAGGGTTAGGAGGGAGGGAGGGGAAGCTAGGGGTGAGGGTTAGGAGGGAGGGAGGGGAAGCTAGGGGTGAGGGTTAGGAGGGATGGAGGGGAAGCTAGGGGTGAGGGTTAGGAGGGAGGGAGGGGAAGCTAGGGGTGAGGGTTAGGAGGGAGGGAGGGAGGGGAAGCTAGGGGTGAGGGTTAGGAGGGAGGGAGGGGAAGCTAAGGGTGAGGGTTAGGAGGGAAGGAGGGGAAGCTAAGGGTGAGGGTTAGGAGGGAGGGAGGGGAAGCTAAGGGTGAGGGTTAGGAGGGAGGGAGGGGAAGCTAAGGGTGAGGGTTAGGAGGGAAGGAGGGGAAGCTAAGGGTGAGGGTTAGGAGGGAGGGAGGGGAAGCTAAGGGTGAGGGTTAGGAGGGAGGGAGGGGAAGCTAAGGGTGAGGGTTAGGAGGGAAGGAGGGGAAGCTAAGGGTGAGGGTTAGGAGGGAGGGAGGGGAAGCTAAGGGTGAGGGTTAGGAGGGAGGGAGGGGAAGCTAAGGGTGAGGGTTAGGAGGGAGGGAGGGGAAGCTAAGGGTAAGGGTTAGGAGGGAAGGAGGGGAAGCTAGGGGTGAGGGTTAGGAGGGAGGGAGGGGAAGCTAGGGGTGAGGGTTAGGAGGGAGGGAGGGAGGGGAAGCTAGGGGTGAGGGTTAGGAGGGAGGGAGGGAGGGGAAGCTAGGGGTGAGGGTTAGGAGGGAGGGAGGGGAAGCTAAGGGTGAGGGTTAGGAGGGAGGGAGGGGAAGCTAAGGGTGAGGGTTAGGAGGGAGGGAGGGGAAGCTAGGGTAAGGGTTAGGAGGGAGGGAGGGGAAGCTAGGGGTAAGGGTTAGGAGGGAGGGAGGGGAAGCTAGGGGTAAGGGTTAGGAGGGAGGGAGGGGAAGCTAGGGGTGAGGGTTAGGAGGGAGGGAGGGGAAGCTAGGGGTAAGGGTTAGGAGGGAGGGAGGGGAAGCTAGGGGTGAGGGTTAGGAGGGAAGGAGGGGAAGCTAGGGGTGAGGGTTAGGAGGGAGGGAGGGGGAGCTAGGGGTGAGGGTTAGGAGGGAGGGAGGGGAAGCTAGGGGTAAGGGTTAGGAGGGAGGGAGGGGAAGCTAGGGGTGAGGGTTAGGAGGGAGGGAGGGAGGGGAAGCTAGGGGTGAGGGTTAGGAGGGAGGGAGGGAGGGGAAGCTAGGGGTGAGGGTTAGGAGGGAGGGAGGGGAAGCTAGGGGTGAGGGTTAGGAGGGAGGGAGGGGAAGCTAGGGGTGAGGGTTAGGAGGGAGGGAGGGAGGGGAAGCTAGGGGTGAGGGTTAGGAGGGAGGGAGGGGGAGCTAGGGGTGAGGGTTAGGAGGGAGGGGAAGCTAGGGGTGAGGGTTAGGAGGGAGGGAGGGTTAGGAGGAAGGGAGGGGAAGCTAGGGGTGAGGGTTAGGAGGGAGGGAGGGGAAGCTAAGGGTGAGGGTTAGGAGGGAGGGAGGGGAAGCTAGGGGTAAGGGTTAGGAGGGAGGGAGGGGAAGCTAGGGGTGAGGGTTAGGAGGGAGGGAGGGGAAGCTAGGGGTGAGGGTTAGGAGGGAGGGAGGGGAAGCTAAGGGTGAGGGTTAGGAGGGAGGGAGGGGAAGCTAGGGGTAAGGGTTAGGAGGGAGGGAGGGGTGAGGGTTAGGAGGGAGGGAGGGAGGGGAAGCTAGGGGTGAGGGTTAGGAGGGAGGGAGGGGATTAGGAGGGAGGGAGGGGAAGCTAGGGGTGAGGGTTAGGAGGGAGGGAGGGAGGGGAAGCTAGGGGTGAGGGTTAGGAGGAAGGGAGGGGAAGCTAGGGGTGAGGGTTAGGAGGGAGGGGATTAGGAGGGAGGGAGGGGAAGCTAGGGGTGAGGGTTAGGAGGGAGGGAGCACTTGAAGTAACCCGAGGCCGCAGAGAGGCCGATCTGAATTAATGTGCATGTTTGTGTGTGTTTACATGTGATTGTGCATGTTTGTGAGTGTGTGTGTGTGTGTGTGTGTGTGTGTCCACTTTGGTACATGTATATCCGTCCTCGCCGACTCTTGACTGAAGAGATCTGTCAATGTGGTTGTCTAGGAAACGGCTCTTCCTGAGCCATTTGGTAACCGCCACAGATTTTGTAATATTTCTCACTGCGATTGCCAATTAAATGATATTTCTAGTGGATTTTAAACAAACCCACAATAAAACAAACAAGACGATACATCAACATGTCCTCAGGAAGTTGTTGGGTAAGGTGTGGCTTTACCCCCCCCCCCCCCCCCCCCCCGCCCAACAAGGGAAACTCTATTTTGTCATTTCTCTTTATTTCTCACCCTGGATATAAAAAGTACGAGTAGACGTAGGATCTGTATTTCACTCACCGCTCGGTCTCCTTGCTGAACTGCCCCTTCCCCACGTCGTTAACGGCACAGAGGCGGAACTGATAGGAGCGCGCCGGGATCAAGCCGTTGACCGTCACCGCGACGGACTGCGGCTCGATGTTGGCCAGCAGGATGGCCCAGGGGGCGTCTGGAACGAGGAGGACTCAGGTTGAACGGTGCCCCCCCTAAACGTACGTGGACCTCACCTTAACATCCCCATCAAATGTAAAATGTTGTCAGGAACGAGCCGAAAAAAAACATCTCGGTGGCAATTCCACTAATATTCAGAAGGGATTTTTCACTCTCATGCCGGCAGCAATCGTTTTGTCACGGCGGGTCACAGTTAAAGGAAATTCAAATAAATGAAATAAATGAAACGAGTCATGTTTGAAAAAAAAAAAAAAATGGAAGCGAGGGCACGACGTGCTGCGGATTTAAGCCCGACGCAGTTCGACAGGTTAACAAGTTAAAAAAGAACACTTCACCTCCAAAAATGATCATTTTGCCATCTGCCATCTGCCATCTGTGATACTACTAATAATAATACATTTGATCTGATAGCACTTTTAAAAGAATACTCAAAACACCGTAAACACAGAAACAATCAAATCAATTACAACATAAACCGGAGCGGTGACATCAAAGCAGATTTAAATGGACGATTTAAACGGTGAACGTCGGCGTGCGCTTTGAGTGAGACTAGAAAGGAACTATAGAAATGCGTTAACAATAAACTATGCGCCTCAATTCATCAAGAGGTTTTTCATACTATTCATTGCCGTAAAGGTATGCGAAAAATAATTAATAATTTCCATTCGAGAATTCAAGGTAACGCCGCGTGAGCAAATTATTTGGAAATGATTTTGGGAGTGAAGTTTTCCTTTAAGCTGCTTTGTTAAAAATGTTTTAAAAAATAAATAAAACAAGCAACATTTAGCACCTTTAAGCTGCTTTGTTAGAGACCCTCGTTATACACAATCCATAGATTCTCCGAGGGGAGTCCACGGAGCATAAACGAGGGCCAGAGAAGGAATGCGAGAGAGCGTCGACGCGCGACGGGATAATGAGCGACCTACTGTTCTCCGAAACCTCCAGGACGTAGCGGACGAGGGGGCTGTTGCCATCGAAAGGCTTGGCCCAGGCCAGGTCGATGGCTCTCTTCTCCGACGCGCTCAGCACGGCCGTCGGGTTCTCCGGAGCGTGAGGCAGCTGCCTGTGGGGGAACATCGGGGGAACAACTTTGATAAATAAAACAATCCCTCCTATCAAATCATCCTGCGTCTTCTTGCGCGCTTCTGAAGCGCGGATGAATGTTCTACAACAGCTGAGACGGGGTGATGAAATGTGGCGTGACAAGACGGCAGAGACGGTTTCCCCTCGCCGAGATGGACACGCAGGCAAACGCAGGGAGATAGATATAGATGGATACCTGAGGGGGTGGGGGGGGGGGGGGGAGTTGAAAAGGCGTAAAGAGACAGATGCACGGATAAAGACATGAATAAATGAGGCCAGAGCTGGGGATCATTAATTCATTCGTCCGTGAATTCAGATCCGCACAGACAGATTGACAGATAAACCGAAAGGCCAACATGGGGGGGGGGGGGGGGGCAAAGAAGTGCACGTTCAGTCGGTACGTCGGTTTGGCAGACAGGAAGTCAGACGTCTCGTTCACATTCGGTTTACTCATCGCTGCAGTGCCACGCAGGAAGCAGAAAAGTCTGCGAGAAAGACAAGATTTGAGGAGAGATAGAGAAAAAAAAAACAATCCACGGGGGTTTGTGTGAGGACAAGTGTGTCGTCCCACGAGGTAGGTAATGTGTGTGTGTGTGAGGGGGGGGGGGCTGAGAGTGGGGCTGAGAGTGTGTCGAGTGAGAATGAGGACAGGGGGGAGGTGAGGAGGATACAGGGATCATTCAATTGGAAATGAGTCAGAGGTGTCAATAAGAACAGGATGGCAGGGAAAGGTTGGCAAAGGAAGGTGTGTGTGTGTGTGTGTGTGTGTGTGTGTGTGTGTGTGTGTGTGTGTGCGTGCGTGCGAGTGTGTTCGCATTGCTTCAAAATACATGTTCCTTCCCGTATCTTTGCACTGGAGAATACCAGAAAAAAAAAAGGTGCGAGAGATTAAAAAAAAATAAAAGCAAAGAGGCGAAAACGGTGGTTACCTGACCCGGAGGTGGGCGCTGCGGGAGTCGTTGCCTCCGACGGAGGTCACTCTGCAGGTGTACGTGCCGATGTCGCCCGACCAGGTTTGGGAGATGTGGAGGGTGCCGTCCGCCTCCAGCCGCATGCGGGGGATGGACAGCACGTTGACGACCGAGCCCTCTTTCTCCCAGACGTGCCTGGAATGCAAAAAGCGTCGATTGACGATATTTACTTGCACCTGAACGCTGCCTTTTAAAAAAAAAGGGGGGAATTTGTCACTCTGGGCGTCACAGAATTAATTACTCACCACCTTTTTTTTTATAGATTTAGGAAAATGCATCGGCAACGACAAACAGTGTCAAACGAGGGGCGAAGGGAAGGTACGCCAAAAAGAAAAAATGCAATCAAGAAGGCATCTCAAACACCTCACAGAAAGAAGTCCCCGGGAAATTAATTAAGAGGAAAACGCTCGACTTTTGTAACTCGACCTGTTTGTCAACGCACGTTCTCGAAATTCCACACTTGGCATCGTGCGTCTTACCGAACTGCCAGAACCCGACTTTTGCATTGTTTTCGGCCGCCACCTGCTGAGAAGTGAACCGTGACGATGGCACGGCGTCGGCCCTCAGATGGCGCGTTAACTCTTTATCCGACAGCAAAGCCGTGAGCGAGAGCGAGAGAGAGTTATTTACCCAGAAGGACGTGTGTTTATTAGCGAGGCATTTCATCGTTCTCCTCTCCGTCTCTTATATCATATCATCGCGGCCGTCGGTCCGGCGTATCAAACGTTGAAGATGTAGCCTTCTCCTCTGAGGAGAGAAGGGGGACAGGATGCTCTATTGATCACCACCGAGCTTCAGAGTGTATAGCGAAAGGTGTGTGTGGCGAAAGGGTTGTGTGTGTGTGTGTGTGTGTGTGTGTGTGTTTTGCACCCCGGAGATGTGCGAGAGAGAGAGAGAGAGAGAGAGAGCGAGAGGCCTCTAATGACATCGATGCACATCGGTGGGCGGCGAAAACACACTTTGCACGAGCGTGGGCGTTTAGCTTTTCGTGATGCACTTATTAGAATTTTCCAATTCATCTTCCCAATTCATCTTCCTGCGGCGTCGAATCGCGACCGAGGTTTTGTCACCTGTGTTTGCGTCCGTTGGAGTCGGAGGCTAAATGAGTTTATTATTTATTATTTAATGAGTTAAATAATAAACACGTGGTCCTTCGGTAAAACGCCGGTGAGAGCAGCTCTTTATTTAGGTGTTTGTGTTGATGTGTTGGAGGAGAAGAAACACACACACACACACACACACAAACACACACACACACACACACACACACACAGTCTGGATCGGTTAAAGCTGTTCCGTTCCTCACCTGCCTGAGCGAGACATCCCAGAATGCACCTGCGAGGCTCTGGAACCGGTCCCTTTAGAAGTGTTTTTCTGTGATCCATCGAATGTGGCCTCGCCATTAAATTCAGAATCCTATTTAAGATTTGTGTGCACGTTGGTTTTGAACCTCGCCCTGGGCTCGAGACCCAAAGGAAACTGTGGCTTTGAGGTTGTGGCTTCTTCACTTTGAACCTCATTCTTTTTGGACTTTTGATCTTGTGGACATTGTGGACTCCTTTAATAAAGGATTAAGACCTTTACACACAGGGGGGGGTGGGGGGAATATGACACGTCCGAAAAGCAATTAGAACCGAGGGTCGATTTGTCTCAAAATAAAGGCATCAAACCAATCGCGTCGTGCAGAACGGACCATTTCAAAAGGCACTTTGTACATTTCACTGAGCTTCTGTAGTCCGAACCAAGACAGCGACACTTTATTACCCCCTTCGACCTTGACCAGATCCACTCCTTTCATGCTTACCTTTCACAATAAAAGCCCTGTACATGTGTACTGTTTACCGGAGGAAAGTAAAATGTAATGAAAATCAATAAATATCTTAAAGTAGCTTGTAATATAGAACAATTTACCTCAGACAGAGTGGCAGACGCTGCTCTGGATATTTTTCTTACTGTCAAATAATAAACCAATAATAAATGCATCTTACTGGGAGATAGCGTATTCATATACACCTTACTGCTGCGCTGAATGCTCACTGGTGCATCTAATCTGTGTTAATACACACACTGAAAATAGTCCCCAACAGAATATGTGTGACCAGTTGTTTTTAGACTTAAATATAAAAAATAAAAAAACGGAAATATCAAGGGACAGACCAACACAATATTGGTTTTGGTCATTCTTTTGACAAGAAGAGAAAATATAAATCAGCTTTATTCTGTGAAACAGCACCTCGAATCCGACCAATTTTCACTTCCCTGTGTTTCCTTTAACACTCCTTTCACTGTGTCTGTATTTGTATTCTCTTCTACTGTAAAAGCACTTCATGCCATCTCTTTTGGAAAAGTGTAATGCATATGTCATATGAATACACGTCGCTCATTTAATGCGCCCGAGGAGGTGTCCTTTACCTGACTGTTACGCTGGGGTCGTGTGTGACCCCGCAGGTCATGATGGCTTTAGTTCCTTTGATAACGCTCTGGTCCTGCGGGGGCGTGGTTATCCTGGTGCGAGCTGCAGGAGAGAGAGAGAGAGAGAGAGAGAGAGAGAGAGAGACGTGAAGAAAGTATGGGAAGAGAGAAAAGAAAACCGCTTACAAAATGTCCTTCCTGAGAAAGAAATACAAAAAAAAACAACAACAACAACAACAACAACATGCCAAACAGATTTCAGAAAACTCATTTCAGTAGAAATGACTTGCTGCTGTTTGGTATTTTGTTTTCATGATGGCTTCGTGCAGACAAACGCCTCGATGATGACTCCAGACTCTGCAGAGTGCTTTTGTATCCCAAGGAATTGAGCGTACGTTTTTTGTTACCAAGCACAACTTCCTCGCCCTCGACCCTCTGCCGAGCAGACGTGCCACTCAAAAAAGACATAAAACTCCACCACCAACAACAGACAATATCAGGCATGTGTGTTTAAAAAAAAAAAAAAAAAAAAAAAAAAAAAATGTACGCTCACCCCAGACCACGAGGTCGGCGGCCGCCTCGTCGATGCCCCGGGAGTTGCTCGCCATGCACGTGTACGTCCCGGCGTCGGAGATGTGCGACGGGGAGATGAGCAGGCTGCCCGACTCCAGCAGGGTGAACCTGGGCAGCTGCACCGAACCGCTCGCCAACACACGCTCACCTGGAGCGCAGGGGGATTAAAACAGACCAGAGAGGGCATTCACAAACAGAGAAAACGGTTCGGGCAGAATAAAAGGAGAGAGGGAAAAGACAAAAAAAAAGAGCAGGCATTCAGGAAACAGAATAGGAGAGAGGAGAGGGGATTGTTGGGGGGGGGGCAAAGACAGTGTTTCCCTGATCGGCTATTGGGATCCAAACATGGAATCCAATCAGGATTCATTTGTTAAGCCATGTGGTCCCATGCGTAAAAGAAAACAGACATCATAATCCCTAGGTGTGTGTGTGAGTGTGTGTGTGTGTGTGCGCGTGTGTGTGCGGGCGCATGTGTGCAACGGAGACCTTTCTGCCAGGTGATAGCCGGTCTCGGAGCTCCAGAGGTCTCGCAGTGCAGGATGACTGACATGCCGTCGATCACAGTGCTGTCTGAGGGTCCGGCGGTGATATTTGGGGCAATGCCTGAGGGGAGAGACACACACACACACACACAGAATAAAGATAGAGCTTAGTACAGCAGGGAGACACGGTAAGAGGGTTATCGAGGTGACAGAATAAACGTCTACGGCAAAAGCCCTCTTCAAACGTATCGCTTGTAAGCGCCGGCCGGCTGCATCTCAGAGTTTAGTCCACGCTTTGTCCCACTAATTCTTCACGGATAGACACGGCATTCACCTCGGTGCCACAGCCGTCTGCTGCCGGCCTGGATTTGTTTTGGGTTTTTTTTGTACACACACACAGAGATAGCGGCTAAAGGAAGAGGAGGAAGGAAAATGACTGAGGGAGAAGCGTACACAAAAAGGAAAGATAACTGAAATACCTATTTGTGACATGCAATAAATCAAAGCTTTTTAGGGGATGACAGAAAACTGAATCGCTCCCGAGTGGAAAGAGGGAGTAGGGAGTTGGTTTACGAAGGAGGGAGTGTAGGAGAGAAGGGGAAGCGGGGACACGGATGTGTTAAGGAAACAGCGAGATGATGGGATGAGATCTGGAGGGGAGAGAGAGAGAGAGAGAGAGAGAGAGAGAGAGAGAGAGAAGAAGACAAGACAGAGAGAGTGAGTGAAAGAGAATATGGTGAATTCTGATGATGTGGTGCAGCGTGGAGCGGAGACAAAGTGAAGGAAATTAGATGTCAGAGACTTCGCCAAACAGACCGAGGGTTAAGCAGCAAACATGTTGTTAAGCTCCCGTTATTGTCGTAATGTAAACGTCACGGCGTGGACCTAATTGTCAAACTGAGAAAATCCAGAGAATGAAAACACAAGATTTATTAACCGCAGCGAAACACAAACGCATTCCTATATTTCTGAGACACTGAATAATACATGTTATGGGAAGTTTACACATTTTCTCCAAGACATATTCAGAGTGCTGCATTTTGTGTTGCTATCAAGGACAGTACTTATTATAACTAATCATGTTCAAATTCACGGTTTCTACGATTCTTTTTTCTTGGGAGTAAAAGCTCGTGGCGACCAGATTTCACGTCCCCATTTCGAGTTTTTTTTTTGCCTGGTTAGCTAAGCTAGCGGCTTAGGATGCTAGCAACAGGATGCTAGCAACAGGCTGCTAACAACAGGATGCTAACACGCTCGCCGTGGCGGATATTAGCATTGCGGCCGATGGGAACGTCATTAGCTTTGTGTACATGTGGTGTCACCTGGTCGTCGGCAGGCTGCACGACCTCTGGGGACCGTGAACGAAGGTGCGTCATTTTCGTGGCAAGGTAACTGATAGCGGTTGAGGAACAAAAGAGGGGAAACTAACTGAACGAGACCGTCACTCCTGGATGAAAACTAATATTATGCTGGAGTTCTATGGAGCAAAACCACAAAAATGAAAACATAAAAAAGATTCTTCCGCATTCAGATTGAACCAATTGAATTGGTGTTATCTTCTCGTGCGTAAGATGCAGTTGAAGAAGAAATCGCTGCAGTCAGAATTGCCTTGAAAGCACTAAATTGCTCCTACTCTTCTCCCTCCTTACAGGTTGGAATTGCTTTCCATTTTTGTAAAAGCAATTACAACTCGTCTTTTTGTCTGAGTTTGACAAGGGGGCTTGACAGAGCTGTGTAATAATGTTTTTCTTCTTAAAGGTTCATTCTGAGTTTTAACAAAACACATTGTGCTATAATGGCAGTAATTATCTGTGAATAAAAAAAAAAAATTAAAAAAAATATAGAGCTGCTTGAGCACTCACTGGTAACAGCCAGGTATGTGTTGGTCTGAACCTCTCCTGCCGGATTTCTGGCAAAGCACTGGAACATCCCGGTGTCGTC